>NC_044062.1:26688673-26741173 GCF_902167405.1 Gadus morhua
GAAACCAATCATTAGAGAAGGCAGCCATTTGAATGGCCAATCACAAAACTCACAAAAGCAATGGTATTCAATTCATACTTTAAATGCAATTGATTAACCATGATATATATATATATATTCATTATGAGAAAGGGAATGACTAGTTGTGCGAATGAATGTCAATTACATTTTCTGTTCCCAAAGTATTAAATGGAAGAAGAAGTTTCCTATACTTCTGGGCAGAAGTTTTTACCACTATAACCAGGCTGCCTGGATCATTTTCATTTTCCAAATTGGAAATCTTTAGTATTCAATCCATTCTCATTAATACAAATTAATCAAATTAGCTTTTCACATTTTACGAACAGAATGATTTACACACTATTATCAATATTTTAATAATACTTAAAAGCTCGGTCAATCAAAAAAATAAATAATAATAATAATAATCGGTCAATCAAGAACCCCCCACGCAGTCACGCACGCACCTCGTTTACACACACACACAATGACAAAGGCTTTTATGATTTGTATGAAATCAATCTGTTTATTTCAACAATTGCACCATCAACATTCAACATCAAAATTATTTCAACCTTTTGGGCATAGGCAAATAGGGCTAAATTTACCGAAAACAGATCACTATTTATTTTACTGAACACAGCCTGCATGACGGTGAACTAGACACGTCTTTAGCATATGGCAACTATGGTCAAATAAATAACTTCACACAGTGTGTCTTTTTTCAATTTATTTTTTACCAGCATTCGTAGTGTTGATCAGCAGACAAAAAGTCAGCCAAAGACGTTGACGTCGATTAGCAACTGAGGATGCTGGGGTAGATAAGTGACACGATAGAAAAAAATAAATCAACTTTCCTTAACAGCGGTCATTATATGCTTAGCAATTGTGAATTATCAAAAAATTATTCACAATCGGAAGTTGTGAAGGCCCATGCAAGTAAACGGAGCATTCAACAGCATTGAGAAGAGCCTTGTAATAAATAACGATAGTCACATTCATTATTCATTATTCTATGTGACTCAAACTATTCGACGATCGTTGCCCATCCCTAATGGAGATCACACAAACTGACACAGGTAACACGCAAACACACTTACTAAACACGGCCCTGCTCAATACTGAAGAACGCTCCGTTCACTTGCTTGGGCCTTCCGGCTGTGAATTATTTTTTGATAATTGACCCTTGCTAAGCATATAATGACCGCTGTCAAGGAAAGTGGATTTTTTGGATTTCTTTGGTATCACTCCGCAAATGGTTCGGTAACTTATCAACCCCAGCGTATTCGGTTGCCAGGGCCGGCCCTGACCAATTTGGCGCCCTAGGCAAGATTTCTGGTGGCGCCCCCTACCCCTTTGGGTCGCACAGTAAATTCGACCACCAATGTTCATACACTCAGAGAAGTTGCAAAGCATTATCTTTGAGACTCTTTTATTTTAGATAGAAAATTAAACACAAAAAAAACCTATTACAAACCAAGTAACAAGCACGTTAGAACTTTTAATAATCAAACACGCTCATACAATAAGGAATGCACAAAATACTGCAAAGAAATGCATGATGTTTACAAAAGGCATTCTTAAGCAAAATAATAGATATGAGGTCAGATTCAAATGATTGTAAATACAATTAAGTGTAGTAGAGTTTATCTAGTTTGGTTATAACCAGAGATTAAACAAGCGAGTGAAGAGTAAAAAAAATACAATAATAAATTATTATATGAAAGATATGGGAAATGTAAGATATGCAAACCACAAACTATCATACAAAATCAGCTTGAAAATTAACAATGGTTACCTCAATGCATTGGATAATTGAAGGATAATACCCCCATTTTACTGTGGGTTACAAACTGTTATAGACCTATGTACATAGCTAGCTGACGTGTTTTGATTTTTATTGAAACGTGTGGGTTAGGATTGAGCAGCGGACCACGGAAACTAGGGCGCTCTTTTATTTTACATGTTATGTTATGTTGTCTGATATTTATTTCGACATAACTACTGGTATTAAGAAATATAAACATTGAAGTTAAAGTTTGATTAATACAGTATGCAAAAAAAAAAGATCCCATATTTTTTGCGACCCCTGAGGATGGATGCGCCCGTAGCATCGACTATACTGCCTATGCCCAGGGGGAGCGTAGGCAGTACATTAACCAACAAACTACTCACATGCCTAACCCACTAGTAACACACACACACGTAACACACACTAACATGCACAGGTAACACACAAGCCTAAAAGACAATCTTAACACACATATTAACACAAAAACATAACACATATGCCTTAAACACACACATAACAAACAGGAACATAGCGAATAGGCCTCTGTAAACCTCCAGTGTGAGGGGCCTACCTAGGGCTGTGCGATATGGGAAAAAATGAATATCCCGATAAATTTCATGATATACAATATATATCGTTTGAAATATTTTGAAATCTCCTTTAAAGGACCCCATGAAATCACACTTTTACCCTTTACTGTTCTATTTCTAGTTCATGCACCAATCAGCGTGGGCACCGCCCACATTTCCCACGGTATCGTGTCTACATAACGCAGCGTATACCTTCGCTCATCCTCCCTTTTCATCAGCGAATCGAGAAATACAATAAGAATGACTTCGACACGGATCTCCCAAGCCGGTGGCGGCGGCTCGGGCGAGGCCTCGGACAAACAGCCCTTTTCAGGGCCACCTGAGAGTTCTCCTGGAGCTAGGTCCTTTTCAGGACCCCTATGCGCCTCCTGTCCTGCCTCCCTGGCACCGGGTGACGGGCACTTGGCGTGCTTTCGGTGCCGACCACGCCGCGGCTGCTATGGCGGCCCCCGTCTCCTGTATCACCTGCCGGGAGCTGCCTGAAGAGGGGATCCTCTCCAGGCATCTCTTCTTTTCTCCTGCGGTGGACCTCGCTGACGCCATCGACCTGTTCAGGGCCGGGGCCCCTGATCTGGACGACGACGGCGGCATCATCGACGTCGACAACGCCTCCATGGACAACGTCTTCTGTGACTCGGCGTCCGGTTTTTCCCGGTCCCGGGTTACAACCGCCACCATCGTCCAACGCGAGAAACCGCGCCGGATGGCCGATCTCTTCGGGGAGATCATGGGTGAGGCGGCGGCCATCAAGGGGATTCCCATGCCGGCCCCGCCTCTCGCCCCCGTATCTGACGATATGCAGGGCGAGTGCTTTCGCTCCCCATCTTCTTCCCGGCGGGATACCCAGTGCCCCCTGTTCCCGCCTGTGCAGCACGTGTTTACTGCTGCCGGTGGGGACCCTTCGACCCTGAAGGCCCCGGTGAAATCCTTCACGGATTTCACCAACGTGGAGGGGTGGGTCGATACGCCTCCCCTGGCAGTGCTTCTCTGTCTGGGCGCCGGATGGCGCCCTAATGAAAAGCCGCTGCCCCCCGACCGCCTCCAGAGGCAGATTGTTGGCCTAACGGACAGGGTGTTCGTTTGGACCTCTCAATCCGCGGCGGCGGTCAACAACCTCGCCCTGCTCTCCTATGGTCTCTATGGTCTCCTTGTCGGCTGGCAGGGAGGCCTACAGCCCGGAGGAAGCCGCGAGATGGCTAGCGGTTTCCCGCTTTTCCAGCGCCATCCTCCAGCTATGCCAGCCGATAGCCGTTTCGGCCGGCCGGCATATGGCGTGGGCCACTATGATCCAGAGGGCCATATGGCTGCACACAGTGTGGAGGCGGTAGGGGCCGAGGAATACGGGTAATTCCTGGACGGTCTTCCTCAGTTGTAGGCTCGCCCTCTCTCCGACCGCTATGCGTGTTGGCAGGAGCGGTGCGTTCTACCATTGTGGTTGGACAACACGTTGAGATGGGGCCATCCCATACAGTTCAAGGGTCGTCCCCCACCCTTTTTGGGGTTGGTGGAGACCACGCTACGGGACCCGGCTGCGAGCACGGTTCTGGCAGCAGAGGTGGCCCGTCTCTTGGTGAAGGGGGCCATCACTGTCGTTCCCCCCCCACGAGTCTCACCTAGGGTTTTATTCCTGCTACTTCCTGGTTTCCAAGAAGTCAGGGGAAAAGAGACCTATTCTGGATCTTCGCGTGTTCAACAGATTCGTCGCCAAGAGGAAATTCAGAATGCTCACAGTCGGAGCGTTGTTCCGTTGTGTGAGAGAGGGCGATTGGTTCACATCCCTGGATCTCAAGGATGCTTACTTCCATGTCCCTGATCGGCAGGCGCACAGGAAGTTTCTCTGCTTTGCCTTTATGGGGATGGCGTACGAGTACCAGTGTCTTCCGTTCGGCTACTCCCTGGCTCCGCGCACCTTCTCAAAGTGTGTGGAGACGGCGTTGGAACCGCAATGGACAAGCAAGAACTGTCGGGGCTAATCCGCTCGATTATGAAAGAAGAAATTGCAGTTGCACTGAATACATTCCAACCACAATTGAACTCTCTCAAAGCACAAATGGAAGAATGTGGTCGGAAATTAGATGGTGTTGAGAAGGGAATGAATGATATGGAAGAGCGTGTTGCTGCACTGGAGGAGAACAAGATGAAATACGATGTGGATACAAAACAACTCCATGAAGAAAACATTGAACTCCGTGATAAATTAGAAAGGCTAGAGGCACACAGTAGGAAATTTAATTTAAGAGTTCATGGCCTGCCGTTAGGCGCTGAAAAAGGGGATCCTACAGCCTTCATGAACAACCTTATGAAGGAGCTGTTTAAAGGAAAGATCAAGACAGAGCCTGTGGTTGAAATTGCCCACCGTGTAGGCCCCGGGAATAAGACAATGATTATGAGAATGCAACGTTACATGGCGAAGGAGGAGATATTGATGCTGTCGAAAAAGGAGCACACACTAAAATACCGGGGGATGAAGCTTCAATTCTTCCCTGACCTAACGTCGGATATGGCCAAGCGGAGGGCAACGTTTGACGAGATTCGGGAGAAGCTCAGGTCTGTGGGTGTAAAGCATGGAATTATTCATCCGGCCACCCTGATCATTACGCTGGGAAATGAGACTAGGAGATTCACGGATCACAAGAAGGCGGAGGCTTACTTGGACGCTGTGGAGAAACCTCCGAAACCCAACTGAACTGCACTATAGATTAGTTTCATCCAGAGCCATAAATTAACTTGGACTTTGATAGTTTGGAGCTGGCGTTTTGCATACTGCACTCACTGAGACATTGTTGTGGATGTATATGTGTAAGTGCTGCGTGTGTGAGTGGATGCGTGTAGGGGAGGGAGGGGCAGGGGATGGATGGTTGGTGGGGACTGTTTACGTGGTGTGTTTAAAGAGGTTTTGTTCAGAGGATAGCTCTAAGTATGGTGAGACAAAGTTATGTTGGTTAAAACTGTTACTGGTGTACACCACTAATGTATAGTCCCATTTTACCACGGAAGGGATTGAGGTTGGGTCACTTGAATATTTGTAGCATACGTAATAAAATTGTTGATGTTTCTGAAATCCTGACTGAACATAAGTTACATGTACTTGCAATATCAGAGACACACCTGAATCCAGCAATAAATAGTGACGTACTGAAAATAGAAGGATATAATATGTATAGACTAGATAGGGGAACAACAAGGGGAGGTGGGTTAGCCATCTATTGTCAAGATCATATACCAGTGAAAACAAGGAATGATCTAGGATGTAAAGAGGTGGAAGTATTGTGGCTGCAAGTTCAACTTCCGTATATAAAGCCAATGTTAATAGGGTGCTGCTATAGACCTCCGAACGCAACCACAATATACTTAGACAATATATGTAAAGTACTGGACAAAGCGTGTGATGCAAATTATGAAATGTTTTTCTTAGGAGACTATATATAGACTGGAATGTGAGAGACTGTCCGCTTAAAGCTAGACTACTTTCTTTAGCAGATACATGTAATCTAACACAAGTAGTTACGAAGCCTACAAGAATATGCCGTAGAGCTGATGGAGTCAAATCCTCAACTTGTATTGATCTAATATTTACAAATGTTTCGGAGCTGTGTTCAAAAGTAATTTCCATTCCCATTGGCTGCAGCGACCACAACCTTATCGCATTTGGAAGAAAGACGAAAATACCCAAGCAAGGTCAGAAAGTTATTTTCAAACGAATCTTTAAAAACTTTAATGAATATAACTACTGTAATGAAGTAAGAGAGGTTGACTGGTCTGATGTTTTACAGAAGGAAGACCCTGATCTTGCTCTGCGTGCGTTTGACAGTAGTGTTTCTTTCGTCAACGAAAATTATGACTAAATATCGTCGTCAACGACCCTTTATCACGTGAGGAAAACAAGACGAGACGCAACGTAAATGCTGGTCATGTGACAATAACTATAATTAAATACATAATGCAATATTGTTGACGAATAAAAACGAGACTAAATGTGTTTTACAAAATAATACTCTGCGAAAATGTCTCTTCATTTTCATTGACCAAAACTAGTCGAGAAAAATTGTTTATTTTATTTATTTCTGGGGCTGTATCAGGTTACGTTACTTCCTGAATCCCCGCTCGTCGCGGCACTATTTAGATTCACAAGACGCAGCTGCTGGTAGCGCTAATGAAAACGTAAGGCCCTGTCCACACTAATCCGGGTAAATATAAAAACGTACATCTTGTAAATGAAGATACATAGTACATTGCACAGAGAAATCCTCATTTCCATTTCCCCTGCAATTTTTTTTTTTAGATGAGCGCAAGCTTGTGGCAGCGTCATGGCAACCGAACGCCATCGTATCTGAAAGCCTCCGTCTACCCTGACCACACTACAACGCGAACCCAGCGTTTTCATATTTATCCACCTCAGCAATCGTTTTTGAAAAGTATCGTTTTCAGTGTCGGAATTCGCCGTTCTAATGTGGAACATGTTTGGTTGGTAAAATAAATACGTTGTAAATTCATATCAGAGTGTCTTCCATGTCTGGAATGGATGTATTCTTGAGTCTATAAGGTAATAATAATATAATAATAAGATTATCTTGTTTGAATTGTGAAATGGGTTTGGCAAAAATAAAATGTTGGTTTTGTCAATACTACTAGGTAGCCTACTTATACTATATTGACTGAGTTAAATAGAATTGCATTACAAAAAAGTGACTAATACAATCTGCTTTGACTAAAACTAGAACGTGATGGATATTTCTGACTAAAATAAGACTAAAATGCTCAGACTTTTAGTCGACTGAAACTTGACTAGACTGAAAAGAGTATGAACGTGACTAAAACTAATACAAACTAAAATGACAGCTTGAGAGAAAGACTAGACTAAAACTAAAATTAGAACAGGCCGCCAAAAACAACATTATTTGACAGTTTATTACTCCCAATCGTGAATAAACAAGCTCCTGTCAGGAAGTTAACGGTGCGAAACACCATGGCCCTCATTTATCAAATAAACGTAGAAATTAGCGCAAATCTGAACGCATGATTCATCTTACGATAGGACCAACATGAGATTCACGAAACTTTCGTATCACACCAATCCCAGCGTACGAAGGATCTTGGTGTTGATAAATACGGCGGCTGAGATCGATCGTAATTAACGTAACACGCCCATATAAAAGCACGTCTTCAGAAGTCTCGCCCCTAACTTTAACGACATGGAGAAACGTCCAACGGTAAAAAAAATAGAGGAATTTTTCCAAGACCGAAATGGAGACGCTCGTGTCACTGGTGGATGCGAACCGTCTGGTTTTGTTTGGTAGCCTAAAAGCTGGCATTAAAGGCAAGCAAAAGAATGCTATATGGAAGGAAATAAATGTTGCAGTGAATAGTGTTTCCAATGTTCATCGGGCTACGGAAGAGGTTTGTTAATTAAATTAATTAGGCTAAATAATAAATTAAATGTAAAATTTCTGTTATCCAGCTTAAAACATTTCACATATATGCTATTGTTTGCATTGCGTTAAAGTTATTTTATTCCGAATAAGGTGAAGAAAAAATGGTCCGACATGAAGCTCAGCACCAAAAAACGTTTTGCGGCTGTGAAGCGGGCCAAGCAAGAAACGGGAGGAGGCCGGGTGGACCCTAGCCTTGAACTGACGGCATTTGAGGAGCGAGTGGCTGGTCTCATCGGGTCTCCCTCCATTTCGGGCATAAGTGGCGGAGGAGACACCGATGCACTCCAGACCAGTCATGGGAGTGGTAAAAAGGCCTTTGCAATTATTTAAAAAATATATATCTACAGCTTCCGTGTTACAAAGTAATGGCACAAATGATCTCATGATTGGCCTATACATCGCTCCACTGTTGCCCTTGTGCGCGTGTGAGGGCTGTTGAAGTTGCGCTCCTGATCCGTGTTCGGATGAGCCAGAGGAGTTATTAGGTAGGTCGTTCAGGGCATAGCCATTGTCACCTAGATGAATCACATCAAACTTTTAGTGCGATGTCTTAGACGTTTTTCAAGAGAAAAAAAAGTGTGACACCGTGGAGATGACTCTGACCATGTAATGCGCCCTGATGTAGACGATGCACAACGTTGCTATTTTGGAAAATAAAAGAATCGTGCGTGCCCCCAAGCCATCGGGCTACCATGTTCAGGATTGACATTCTGGCATCGCAAATAATCGGAAAATTAACTGAATGGTAGCTTTTGCGGTTGATGTACGCGTAATCATTAATGGAATGGCTTCATACGCACATGGGTATACCAATCAACCGCACCAATCACATTTAGAAACCTAGCAATAGCATAAAAATCCTGTTTGATTCCAGTTTGCTGATCGTTATTATATGGGAATTTAATATAACGTTCGGAGAGGGACATTATAGCTGCCAAAACTGCTGGCATGGTTCGGCTAATACTTGGCTGGGAAATACCAGGCCTGTCCCCGATATCCCGCTGAAAGGTCCCGGTGGCCAAAAACCCCAAGGTAGAACACACACCTGCACTGGCACAAGTATTGCGTTTGATCGCCTGGTTTCTCGCCTTAACTGTGGCTCCAAAAGCATTGCATAGCTCCATCGGGAGATGCCTTGGGAGACGAAAACGACTCAACATCCATTCATCGCTCTCCATAAAAAAAACAGCGCGGTCTCGAAAAACTCTCTCTCGTCTTAGACGTGCGTTGAGGTCCTCTAACAGAGCCAGATCTGCCATCGCTGAGACTCGACCACCTATTTGGCAAAGCTCCTGTTTATATAGACAGCTGAATAAACATTTCACCTGTCACATTCTAATTATTTTCATAGCAATACTGTTTTTAATTAGGCCTGACTTGATTGTAATTGTTTGAACGGCTGGGCTAATTCCAATTTATTTAGTAATTAATACAGATGTGCAACATGCAGCTACTTGTGCTGCACTATTCATTAGTGAAATACCCGTATGTTGCGCCAAAAAAACTTGCGTACACGAGCTCAGACCTGACGTGAGATTTCATCGCAGCCTGCGCTCACATTCAAATTGATAAATGCCAAGCTCAACGTTGAAATGAGCGTACGTCCATTTTACGCACGTTTTCTGTCGTACGCTCGTTTGATAAATGAGGGCCCATGTCTCCTTGGTTAGATCAGGGACTTAAAGCAGACATGACGGAGAGGGATAGAGCCAAGGCAGTGGCAATACAATCGGGTGGTGAACGAGAATGGAGTATGTATCGTAAACTAAGAAACTTTGTAACAATGTTGAATAAAACCAAGAAGAAAAGGTACTATCATAACAGAATTAGTAATAGTAGTATCGATAGCAAGACCATGTGGAATGTTATTAATCAACTAATGGGGAAAAATGGTAGATCTACACCGTCCTTCTTAGAGGCAGAAGGCAATTTTATCACCAAACCAGATGAAATTGCTAACTATTTAAGTGTTTATTTCAGTGATAAAATCCAGAAATTAAATGATGGTATGAAGGGAGAAAATAAGGGTCTAGAGCTCTCATTATTATTTCAAACAAATTGATGAAGAATAATTGTTGTAGTTTCCACTTTGAAAAAGTCAAGGTGTCCACTGTAGAAAAAATAATAAAACTCAGTAAGGACAAACCAGCGGGTTTTGATAACCTGGATGTGAGGTTGCTTAAACCTGTTGCAGATATCTTGGCTCTGCCTATCTGCCATATAATTAATTTAAGTTTTGAAAAATCAATTTGCCCAGCAGACTGGAAGATTGCTAAAATCATCCCACTCCCAAAGAATAATAAAGAACATTTCTCAGGGAATAATAGTAGACCAATAAGTATTCTACCCACCATTAGCAAGATCATGGAAAGAATAGTATATGAGCAAATACAAAACTATTTCTGTATAAATGACTTGAACACAGCTCATCAACATGCATACAGAAAGGGGCACTCCACAGCTACAGTGCTAACCCAAATGACTGACGACTGGCTGAAAGAAATTGACGCAGGTAAGATAGTTGGTTCTGTTTTATTAGACTTCAGTGCCGCTTTTGATATTCTTGCCCATAGATTATTAGTGAACAAACTGTGCTGTTATGGTTTTGACAAGGGTTCTGTTGCCTGGATCAATAGTTATCTTACAAATAGAAAATACTGTGTGTACTTTAATGGTGGATTTTCAGAAATGAGGGTTATGAGCTGTGGAGTGCCGCAAGGGAGTTGTTTAGGGCCACTTTTATTTTCAATATTTACAAATGATTTACCTGTAATTCTAAACAATGCATCTATTGCTATGTACGCAGATGACTCAACCATTTATTCATCAGCGCTGACACCAAGAGATCTAGAAAAGGTTCTAAATGAAGAGCTAGTGCTGATAAGGAAATGGGTTAACATATATAAAATGGTACTTAACATAAAAAAAACAAAATGCATAGTATTACGCTCTAAACGGGGAGGGAGAGTAGAGCCGAAACTGCATCTAAAACTAGACGATAAAGAAATCAAACAAGTCACCGAAGTTAAGCTACTTGGTGTGCTGATTGACAGCCAAATGACCTGGACAAGTCAGATAGATTAAATGCTAAAGAAAATGGGTAGAGGGATGGCTGCAATTAGATAATGTAGGACATATTTACCAGGATGCCTAATTAAACAATTAATGCAAGCTTTAGTCCTATCTCAGCTTGATTACTGTACAGTCATATGGTCCAACACATCAGAAAACAATCGTAATAAGCTACAGGTAGCTCAAAACAAAGCTGCTTGTATAGTGCTCAACTGCTCACACAGAACTAGAGTATGTGAGATGCTGAATAAGTTGAACTGGCTACCAGTTAAACTTAGGTTACACTACTCTCTTCTCAGCTTTTTAAGAAATATAATAACAGCAAAGAAAAAAAATAATAACCCTCTCCTGGAACCGTCACCTTATCGTGGTGGAGAGGTTTGCGTGTCCCTGTGAACCTGAGGGCAGTGTTGTCTGGAGCCTTGTGCTCCTGGTAGGGTCTCTCATTGCAGAGTGGTCTCAGGTGAGGGGCTAGACTAAGAATGGTTCAAAAATCCTCAATGAATATCGGAATAAGAGGAGATGTGACCCGGCCCGGAGGAAGCCCGGGGCCCCCGTCTGGAGCCAGGCCCAGACGGAGGGCTCGATGGCGAGCGCCTGGTGGCCGGGTTTGCCACGGAGCCCGGTCGGGCACAGCCCGAACAAACGACGTGGCACCCCCCCTCTCTTCATCTCATGGGCCCACCACCTGTGGGAAGACCCGTTGGGGTCGGGTGCGCAGCCACATGGGTGGCAGCGAAGGTCAGGGGTCTCGACGGACCAGACCCGGGCGGCAGAAGCTGGCTCTGGGGACGTGGAACGTCACCTCGCTGTGGGGAAAGGAACCGGAGCTTGTGAGGGAGGTGGAGCGCTATCAGATAGATCTGGTGGGGCTTACCTCCACGCAGAGTCTCAGCTCTGGTACCGTACTCCTGGATAAGGGTTGGACTCTATTCTTCTCCGGAGTTGCCAAGGGCGTGAGGCGCCGGGCGGGTGTGGGGATACTCATAAATCCCCGGCTGAGCGCCGCGGTGTTGGAGTTTACCCCGGTAGACGAGAGGGTCGCCTCCCTGCGCCTAAGGGTTGTAGGGGGGAAAACTCTGACTGTTGTTTGTGCGTATGCACCAAACAGCAGCTCAGAGTACTCGGCCTTCTTGGAGACCCTGAATGGAGTCCTGTATGGGGCTCCAGTAGGGGACTCCGTAGTTCTGCTGGGTGACTTCAACGCCCACGTGGGCAACGATGGAGACACCTGGAGAGGCGTGGTGGGGAGGAACGGCCTCCCTGATCTAAACCCGAGCGGTCGTTTGTTATTGGACTTCTGTGCTAGTCATGGATTATCCATAACAAACACCATGTTCGAACATAAGGGTGCTCATAAGTGTACCTGGTACCAGAGTACCCTAGGCCGAAGATCAATGATCGATTTTGTGATTGTGTCATCTGATCTGAGGCCACATGTTTTGGACACTCGGGTAAAGAGAGGGGCGGAACTGTCAACCGACCACCATCTGGTTGTGAGTTGGATCAGGGAATGGGGGAAATTTCCGGATAGACCTGGTAAGCCCAAACGAGTAGTGCGGGTGAACTGGGAACGTCTGGAGGAGGCCCCCGTCCTAGGTATCTTCAACTCACACCTCCGGCGGAGTTTTTCTGGCATTCCTGTGGAGGTTGGGGGCATTGAGCCGGAGTGGGCGGTGTTCAAAGCCTCCATTGCTGAAGCTGCGGCGGCTAGCTGTGGCCTCAGGGTCTTAGGCTCCTCAAGGGGCGGTAACCCTCGGACACCGTCGTGGTCAGGGAAGCCGTCCGATTGAAGAAGGAGGCCTTCCGGGATATGATATCCTGGAGGACTCCTGACTCGGTTGCAGGGTACCGACAGGCCCGAAGGGCTGCAGCTGCTGCCGTGTCGGAGGCTAAGCAGCGGGTGTGGGAGAAGTTCGGAGAGGCCATGGAGAAGGACTTTCGGTCGGCACCAAAGTGTTTCTGGAAGACTATCCGGCACCTCAGGAGGGGGAAACGGGGAACCATCCAAGCTGTGTACAGTAAGGTTGGGACTCTGTTGACCTCAACTGAGGAGGTCGTCGGACGTTGGAAGGAACACTTTGAGGAACTCCTGAATCCGAATAACACGCCCTCTATGTTGGAGGCAGAGCTCGAGGTTGATGGTGTTTCGTCGTCAATTTCCCTGGTGGAGGTCACTGAGGTAGTCAAACATCTCCGCAGTGGCAAAGCCCCAGGGATTGATGAGATCCAGCCAGAAATGCTAAAGGCTCTGGGTGTTGAGGGGCTGTCATGGTTGACACGCCTATTCACCATCGCGTGGGAGTCGGGTACAGTGCCAAAGGAGTGGCAAACCGGGGTGGTGGTTCCCCTGTTCAAAAAGGGGGACCAGAGAGTGTGTGCCAATTACCGGGGTATCACACTTCTCAGCCTCCCTGGTAAAGTCTACTCCAAGGTGCTGGAAAGGAGGGTTCGGCCGATCGTCGAACCTCAGATTGAAGAGGAACAATGCGGTTTTCGCCCCGGACGTGGAACTACGGACCAGCTCTTCACTCTCGCAAGGATCCTGGAGGGGGCCTGGGAGTATGCCCATCCGGTCTACATGTGTTTTGTGGATCTGGAGAAGGCGTATGACCGGTCGCCCGGGAGAAACTGTGGGAGGTGCTGCGGGAGTATGGGGTAAGGGGGTCTATCCTCAGGGCCATCCAATCCCTGTACTTCCAAAGCGAGAGCTGTGTTCGTGTCCTCGGCAGCCAGTCAGTTTCGTTCTCAGTGGGTGCTGGTCTCCGCCAGGGCTGCGCCTTGTCACCAATCCTGTTTGTGATATACATGGACAGGATATCGAGGCGTAGTCGGGGTGGGGAGGGGTTGCAGTTCGGTGGTCTGAGGATCTCGTCACTGCTTTTTGCAGATGATGTGGTCCTCATGGGATCATCGGCCTGTGACCTTCAGCACTCACTGGATCGGCTGGCGGCCGAGTGTGAAGCGGCTGGGATGAGGATCAGCACCGCTAAATCTGAAGCCATGACTCTTAGCAGGAAACCGATGGATTGCTTACTCCGGGTAGGAAACGAGTCCTTAGCCCAAGTGAAGGAGTTTAAGTACCTCGGGGTCTTGTTCGCGAGTGAGGGTACTATGGAGCGTGAGATTGGCCGGAGAATCGGAGCAGCGGGGGCGGTATTGCGTTCGCTTTACCGCACCGTTGTAACGAAAAGAGAGCTGAGCCGCAAGGCAAAGCTCTCGATCTAGCGGTCGATCTTCGTTCCTATCCTCACCTATGGTCATGAGGGCTGGGTGATGACCGAAAGGACGAGATCGCGGGTACAAGCGGCCGAGATGAGTTTTCTCAGAAGGGTGGCTGGCGTCTCCCTTAGGGATAGGGTGAGAAGCTCAGCCATCCGTGAGGAACTCGGATTAGAGCCACTGCTCCTTTACTTAGAAAGGAGTCAGCTGAGGTGGTTCGGGCATCTGGTAAGGATGCCCACTGGGCGCCTTCCTTGGGAGGTGTTTCAGGCACGTCCAGTGGGGAGGAGGCCTCGGGGAAGACCAAGGACTAGGTGGAGAGATTATATCTCAACACTGGCCTGGGAACGCCTCGGGATCCCCCCGTCAGAGTTGGTTAATGTGGCCCGGGAAAGGGAAGTCTGGGGCCCCCTGCTTGAGCTGCTCCCCCCGTGACCCGACCCCGGATAAGCGGACGAAAATGAGATGAAAATGAGATGAGATAACAGCAAAGAGTCCTGTAAGCCTGTTTAATAGCTTGACGTTTTGTTATGATATGCACAATTACTCAACACGTCAGTCATCTGAGAGGAGATTTCTACTGCCTGTCTATAAAACAGGGGCCGGACAGAGAACACTACACTACAGAGCAATGCTTGGAATTCTCTTCCGCGTTTTTTGGTAAATGAAACGAGTGAAATGGCGTTTAAAATCAAATTGAAATTGTATTTGCTGATACATGGTGTTAAATAATGTTTTTCTCTTTGTAGAATAATCTTGACCAACTCAAATCAAGTAATGATTTTCATTCCCTCTTTTTTTGTTTTTGTTGAATGTTTTTGTTCTTGTTGTATGCTGTGTGAATGCATGCTTTTATGTTAAATAAGATATGCAATTTGGAATTTTTGACCTCAGGAAGAACAGCACTCATCTGTGTTTGAGATAGCTGATTGTCCACAGCATGGCCACTTCCAAAACCTCTCTCGCCGCACAGCATCCGAAATGCCCGATGCGTGGTTATGCAAGCTAATCCCACCATTAGATGGTCAAGGTTGACTGGGACCTTTCGTTAGCAGACGATTCAATGGCAGTGTCCATGCTCCGGCAGCACCCACACGCACACCAGTCACACCCACACGATCCGAAGGTGGAGCTGGAGCCTGAAATTGATCCCTCTCCACCGGTTGGCAGTCGGACACTACAGGCATGTCCCTCACAGGCTCAAACGCGTAACCAGCCATATTAAAATCAGTATTTTCCGCCGTGGAGTGTAGAAGACCTTTGCGTGTCTGCAGCAACGACCTAGTCGTACCATGCCATTGACGTCATCGGCTCTCTGATGCTAGAAGACACATTTTCTTTTGTAGCAAAAACAACAACTAAATATTGATTTTTTAAAAAAAGAAATGTGTCCTTTTTTTATAATAGTCATAACTAACACGTTATCGATGTTGATTATTTCAGTTCAGTTCATCTTTAAGGCTGATTCATCTAAAAATGTTTTACACAAATAACTAATTTAGGCAGCATTTTCTTTATATGTAGGCCATTGCAATGATTGATACAAAAATATTATGTACTCATTTTGATGCAATGTGTTCGATATTTTTGAGCCTATTGAATTCATTTATTTAGGAATTGTAGGTGTGCTGCCCCCTACCCTACCCGCAGCGCCTTGCCGGGGTCGACAGATAACTCCTCTCCCCAACAAACCACGCAGACATGTCCAAGTTTCCTCTTTATGGTTGCTTGAAGTACGGTAAAACAACGATGTTTTCCGAGACTAACTTATAGCTGGAGAAGTAGCATAAGACGAGGGAGCACCTTGTGTTCCGATTGTGTGTGTAACTGTTACGGAGCGTGCAGCTGGTAACCATGATGTCAAAGTAAGGATATTACTTTTTTGGGTAACCTAGTAAAGCAACGCATTACATTTAAAATATCGGTAACTACACTACTTTACTAGTCTATAGTAACGCGCTTTCCTGCGTTACCCAAGCCGTGTATGCCTGCGAGTAAAGTTCTGATCTCTTGTGGTGCGTGCATGCGTGCTGCCTGTTTGTCTGGAACGCCTGCTTGCCTCGGCACGTTGCCATAGTGATCGATTTGAGTGGCGTAGCTGCTTGTGCAAAGGAGTGTTCAAGTGTTGGAGCGCAGAGGCAGGTGACACAGAAAGACAGGCTGGTTGCAGGGTTCATTGTAGAAGACATGCTTCCCCTGTCGACTATTGAATCACCCAGATTTAGAAAAATACTAGATAAAATACCCATGACTCGTAAGTCAACATCCGACAGGTAAACATTTTCTCATTACCTGAACAAGTGTTATGCCGACATGGAATCGAAGCTCAAAATAATTTTCGAGTCCTCCCTGGATCATGTGTCCACCACCGCGGACATTTGGTCTAAAGTGCACTGCATAGACAGCATTACTTTTAAACTTAAGAAGGCTGCTCTTGCCTGTAAGAAGGTGAGTGGAAGATACACTTGCGATGTCATAGCTTGCGAAATAGATCAGGTTCATTCAGCCTTTGGACCACATAAAGTAACAGCATGTGTCACTGCCGCTCAAGTGCATTTCTGTTTTAATTGTATGGGATAAAGTGACCTTTTTATATTTTTCATTGACCACTTAATTTTTGTTCTCATGTTTCCCAAAGCCTGTGATTTGAAACTTGTGTGTTGCTACTGATTGACCTCACCATAGCCTACTTTATCCTGTTGTTTGTGGATTTTACAGTGAGGCATTTCTTTGTGCAGACAGGGATATTGATCTCTCGGGAAAGTAAAAGTTACTTTTCAAATGCAGTAACTAGTAAAGTAATCTCATTACAATTTACAGAAGTAACTAGTAATAAGTAACTAATTACTTTTTTTTTAAGTAACTACCCCAACACTGGTCCTACCCCTCTATCCACAACCTTTTGGCCCTACCCCTCTATCCACAACCTCCTGTCCCGCACTTTAATCTGGGCCGCCAAGCATTTAGAAAAAAATGCGTAATTAAGTTATAGGCTACTCACTATATTTTTCTTGCCATAGACAACTTTATGGCTGTAACCACTAGATGGCGCACTGCACGTATAACCCCCTATTGACAGTCCATAATTTCGCTCTCCACTGCACTGATACCCGAGATGAGCTTATTGACAAAATGAGCAGTCAAAAGAAACGAAAAGTCGACAGCAAGTGTGGGGTTTTTAACAAAGAGTGGACAACAAAATATTTCTTTACTGAGGTTCGATCAAAGGCCGTATGTTTGATCTGTAAAGAGAGTATTGCCGTACTCAAGGAACATAACATCAGCCGCCACTTTTCCACCGGGCATGCTAACTATGCCAGCAAATTGTCATCTCAAGACAGGGCCACAACTGCCACGAAGTTGGCTGCTAGTTAACAGGATCAGCCGAGCATTTTTACGCAGCAGTCCACCATTCAGGAATCATGCACAAAGGCAAGTTATGTACTGGCATACAAGTTAGCAAAGTTCTGAAGGACTGAATGATTGAGACTGCTGGTATTCTATATCCGGCGATAACAAGCAAATTTGAAAACCTCAGTCTGTTTCGCAGAACAGTCACTCGCCGTGTAGAGCTAATTGACGAGGACTTGGCCAGTTGGTTGAACAAGAAAACGAAGTCTTTTAAGTTCTATTCCTTAGCCCTGGACAAGAGTAATGATATGAAAGACACTGCCCAACTCTTAATCTTTATCAGAGGGATTAATGACCAATTTGAAATCACAGAGGAATACAGGACGACTGTTTTTATCCATGGATTCCATTAAGGGCACAAGGCGAGGAGTGGACTTGTATGCCAGCGTGTCTGGGGTAATGGAGAGACTGCCTTGGAGCAAACTCGTAAATCTCACGACAGATGGATTCCCAAATTAAACAGGGAAAACATTGGATTGCTAAAAATAATTCAGGAAAAAGTGAGAGAAGAGAGGCCTGGTTTGGAGGTAATTTTCCCACACTGTTTTATCCACTAGGAATCCCTGTGCAAGACAGTTTCGTGTTTTGATCATGTAGTGAAGGTAGTCATAAAACTTGAAGTGAGGGGCTTTACTCATCACCAATTCATTAATTTCATTGAGGAGACCAATGCTGACCAGCAGGATTTACTTTATCACTCCAATGTCTAGGTTTGGATAAAGTTGTCAATTTGGTTTTCCCAAATTGTCGACGCTGAAAGAGGCCCATCTGCATCCAAGTAAATATGGCACTGGACCAGTGGCGGTTTTAGGCACGGGCGACCCGGGGCGGCATATTTGTGGGGGACGGCAAATCACATGGGGGGCGGTGCCCGGGGCGGAACTGGACCTAGGATCGCCACTGCACTGGACGAAGAAAAAGCACCAGAGGATCTGCAGTTGGAGCCCGTTGACCTGTAATGTGACTCTGTCTTAAAGGAAAAGTTTGACTCTGTTAAACTGGATGAGTTTTATGCCTCACTGAATGAAACAAAGTTTCCAAACATCTGATTAGTGGCACAGAGGATATTGGTGTTATATGGCTCGAACTATGTGTGTGAGCAGACCTTCAGTGTGATGAGCATCATTAAATCACGTCACAGAGCTCAGCTCACTGGTGAACACTTGGGAGCTATACTTTGAATTGCAACAAGTAAAAAACCAGCCAACTATGATGCACTTGCAAAAAAGGGTGACCAACAGTGTTCCCATTAAAATTAAATGAACAACTAAACTTGGGTGAGTTGTTTGCTTTCCTTTTAAAAAATAAGGTTTTACATGTAATGGCAATTATTATTATTATTATTTTTTACGGTGGCCCGGCTTTCAAAACACAAAAAGTTTTGCCCACCTCTGCTCTAGGCCCTACCCCTCTATCAACAACAGGGACAACCGTTTTGGGAAGTGCTTAATTGGGATTGGGCCACACTCGGAATAGACAAAGAACATGAACGCACAAGCCTAAAACACACACACACACACACATGCTAGTTTTCAACTGGCACGGAGTGTTCTTTTCCCTCCACAGGCATGCGTCGGTAAATTAGGGAAAGATCTTTCACCCCAAGGGGCGGTTCAGTAAGAAGAGGAGGCGCGTTCTGCCGCAAACGTTCCCTGGTGCTATTTTGCAGTTTTAGGAAACAATTCCACCACAAAACAGGAAATAACTGGTCTAAAGTCAGTGGCGCGTTGTTCAGATGCTCCTCGTTGCAGTGAAAGTTACAGCGGCACTGCAGTTCTATGCATCTGGGTCGTTCCAGCATCCCCTTAGGCTACGTTTACATGATGACGTTCTGAACAGAAGACACAAAAGTGGCGTAACGTCTTCACTTTTTATTCTGCGTTTAGACAAGCGTTTTTGGGAGTATATCTGTGCGCATACGGTGACGCAAAAGTGTGTGGAATTCGATTGGGTATACATGCCATGCTGCTAGGTGGTACTGTGATACACTATCACACAACACCGTCATGTCTGAGCGCATGCGTAGAATCTCCCTTCTTCTCTCTTCTGTGCCGCGAAAACCAAAACATGATTACAGATCCTTCTCCGTTCAGCAATACTACCTGTATATATCCTGTACATTTTGTTGCAAGACTCCTGTAAATTTATTAGAGCTGCCAGAGCAGCTTGAAGGTCCGACGTATGGAAATAATCCAACATGTTTGTTTATTTCCCTGTACTGGCGCATGTATATGATGTAAACGTGTACGCGACGTGAGCAGATCTGAGCAGAGTTTTGCGTCTTGGCAGTGTAGATGGAAACGCTACGGCGAGGTGTATTAAAGTTTTCCACTCTAGAGGGTGGTTTCAGATTTTCACGTTTTTAAGCCCCAAAAACACTGTCAACCGTCGAATGGCACTTCCGATAAAATGTATTGTCGTTTTTACCCGCAAGCGTCCTCGTATACCCTGTGGCCTTAGTTCCAATGGAGGCATTTCACAATCTGCAATAAATTGGCCTATAGTTACGTCAGGTCTAGTCAGACATGCAGTGGAATACATCCAAATCCCTGTTACACCTGACAGCCAGGAAAGAAGAAAGCAGGCGTTTTGGACGAAGTATGGGTTCCCTGGCGTCCTTGGTACTATAGACCATGTAAGGCTGCATGCCCCATCAGGAAACAGATTATATACATAAACCGGAATTGCGACGGTAATTGTGGAATAAATCATGTCTTTGCAAATTACCATGACTCAAGCCATTCATATTGGCAAACTCTTCCAATTCTGCCGTATTTGAGGGGAATCCTCCCTTGGATGGGTGACTGTTAGGGGACAACGGCTATCTGTTAAAAACATGGCTCATGAACCCATTTCTTATGCCAGCAACAGTGAGTGAATTGGTATTCAACAGAAAACATAAACAAACACACAGTGTAATTGAACGAACATTCGGAATACTGAAAATGCACTTCAGGTGTTTGGATAGGTCAGTTGGTACTCTACAGTATGGTCCTCAAAAAGTCACAGCATTCTTTGTGGCAGTTTGTGTTTTACACATCATTGCCATGAATAATGGATGTGTCGATGACGTAAATGAGGATAGATTACAGGACTTAAGGAGATGTGATGCTGAACTGCATGTGCCGATGCCATTACACTCAAATGCCCCAAGAGCAGCACTGGAGAGGAGAGCTCATCTGACAGAAGAGCTGCATCGTATATAGTGAGGTAAGCAAACGAATGACATCTCTGGTCTATTGTTTAGCTATATTGTACAATTATTATCATGCATTCATAACCTTGTGATTCAGTGAAAGTGAGCCCAAAACATCGGAAAGTATAGTATGTCCTTGAGACATTTTTTATTAAACCTTTGTCAAAAAGTCAAAATGTTCGTAAGCAACAGACGAGAAATGAAAAGTTGAAAAGATTTAAACAAGATTTAGCCTAAAAAGGATTTCCGGTGATGACGCGCTGAGAGAAAGCTAAAGACAGACGCTCCCGATCAATGCCGCCCTAAAAGTTAAGTTACACCGTGTTTATCGCTATAAAACTAAAGACAATCAAACTACAAGAGTTACCCAAACGGGCCGATAAAGAAATGTCATCAGCTGGGAAGGGAAAACATGACACTCGAGGTGCCAAACAAAAGCAGGCCGACAAGGAAATGACTGACAGTGATTCCGAAAGCTCCACCACCAACTGCCCAATTGACGCTACTAATTTGGCAGCACAAATTACCAGACAAGTTGCTACTATGATGGAAGAGAAAATGTTAGCGTTTTCCCAGAAGCTTGATGTGATAACATCCAAATTCGAGCAGAATTCAGAGCGCATTACTGAAGCTGAAAACCGCATTTCACGTGCAGAAGATATCATTTTTGAATTGGAGACCAAACTATCAGACGCTTAAGGGAAAATAGACGCTCTTACTCACCGGGTGGATGACCAAGAGGCGAGATCACGCCGAGACAATATTCGCATATTCGGGGTCAAGGAGGGGACTGTCCTTCTTTGAAACCTGGCTGCCCAAAGTCCTCAACCTGGAGACCAAGAAGGGCCGGATTCGCCTGGACAGGTGCCACAGAGGCCTCGGCCGACCCAAAGCTGATTCACCCCGCGTTGTCATCATTAAACTCCACAGTCCGAGCGACAAGATGAAAATTCTTACGTCTTACAGCAAGACCAAATCGCTGGAACTTGACGGAGCTAAAATAACTATTCGTCAGGATATACCCCCAAGTGTTGTGCAGCAACGCAGGAGTTTCAACATAGTATGCCAACAGCTAATCGAAAAATATCAAATTCAGATTCAGATCAGATTCAGGATGCAGTTCCCAGCCACTCTCTGATTCTCCATCAACAAGAAGGAATACTCTTTCAACACCGCCGATGAAGCCCGGAGGGTTGTGAAGACAATTACACTGGTGCCGTAGTAGGTAACGTGAACTTTAAACTAACTGCCTACAGTGAACAAACATAACAGCGATGATGAACCTGCAGCACTTTTCTTTCTTTTTTTTTCTCTTTACTTTCTTCTCTCTTGTCTTTATTTATTTGAGATTAATAATGATAAATGACTCTGAGGGGATTTAAATGTGCCATTTAAATCGGTCACTATAGGCCAAATAATGAACAAAGATGAGATGCTTACTTCATTCTGTTTTTATTTATTTAGATTTTTCATATTAAAGTCAGATAATGATTTGATAGTAATTAACCGGCAGGTTGATATTATTATTATTATTATTATTAATTGAATGTGTTTGCTTTTTATAACCTACTTACTTATTGTATTTAGCTGCGGTTATCAGAATACAGTTATAAGGACACACACTGTCGTATTAAATTTTTACGACAGTGTGTCGTAAAAATTGTCGTTTTTTTTTTTTTTCTTTTTGGAGGTGTTTGATGAGAGTAAGGGAGCGTCGATAGCTGTGTTCACTCGAGGAGGAATTGTGAACAGCAGCTGGACCGCTCTCATTGACTGTGAGCTATTTCTCAGACTCACAAAATCTTCTTTTTTTTTTTCTCTCCGTGACATCCACAATGGTTTTGACTGTGGGTGCTTTTTCCTTTTTTCGTTTCTTATGTTTTTGTATGTTTGATGAGTTGTTTGAATATACTGGTTGTATATATACCCCAAATGTTTTTCAAGGTAAAATCCACTCAGCATTTTGTTTTTCTCTTCCTTTTCATTGTTTGTTTTTTTCCAGCTCTTCACGACTGAATTATTGCATGGAAATGTTGCAATCCTGCCCAAACTTAACTAAAAGTGAAAATTTAAAACCCAACTACGTGTACAATATCTATGAAAGATATGACTGATCTGAATATTATTTCTCAAAACGTAAATGGTCTTAATAATTATATAAAGAGGAGGAAGATCCTTCAACAACTGGAAAAAGAAAAAGGAGATATGTTGTTTCTTCAAGAAACTCATTTAACCCAAGAGGAACATAAGAAACTGGGCAGAATTGCAAATGCACAAATTTATTCATCCTCATATACGTCATCAAGGAGAGGTGTAGCAACAATTATAAAAAACCATGTACCATTTCAGCAGACAAAAACCATAGTGGATAAAGAAGGACGATTTGTTTTGGTGTTGGGCAAGATAGAAAACGTTGAAATAACTCACCAGTTGAGAAAACTCAATTTATGAATGAAATTATTGATTTAATAGTAACCCAAGGCAAAGGCATGGTTATTATTGGAGGTGACTTGAATCTTGTGTTAAATCCTAACGTTGACTCAACAGCAGGAATTAAACATAAATCTGAGAAAAATGCAAATATTTTGAGAAGAGCTTGTAAAGAGTTGGGAATGATAGATGTTTGGAGAACTCTTCATCCAAGAACAAAGGATTATACGTACTACTCTAATAGACACTCTACATATAATAGACTGGACTATTTCCTCATGTTTAAAAAAGATATGATAAATATCACAAAATGCACTATTGGCACAATTACACTATCAGATCATGCAAAGCTCACCTTAAAAGTGAACTTGAATTCAAACAAAGGGAAATACTTATGGAGAATGAATAACTCGCTCCTACAAAATGGAGACCTAAAAGATACAGTCAAAAAAACCTTAAAGGAATATTTGGAATTTAATGACACGGAAGACATTAACAGTATAATTCTATGGGAAGGAGCAAAAGCCGTTTTAAGGGGTGAACTAATACGATACTCCTCTTTAAAGAAAAAACAAAGAGAACAACTTAAAACAGAACTTGAAATACAAATAAAAGCTCTTGAAGATATACATAAAAAATCACTTGATATGAAATTAAACAAACTGCTAAAGAAGAAACGTGGTGAATTAGACAAATTGTTGACACAAGAAGTAGAGAAATCAATACTTCTTACGAAACAGAAACACTATGATGGAGGACCAAAATCAATCAAAATGTTAGCTTATAGACTTAAGAATCAAAAAAGTAAATCTTATATAACTCAATTAAAGGATGACACATCTAAAGTTATAACAGACAAAAATGAAATTGCAGAAACATTTGCAACATACTATGAAAAACTGTACAAAGATGAAACGGACAAAACAAACTCAGCAAGAACTGAATTATATCTTGAGAAACTAAATTTAAAACAAGTCTCATCGCTGCAAAACACTAATCTCATAAAAAGAATAACGGAAGAGGAAATATCACAACAAATTAAGAAACTAAAAACAGATAAGGCTCCAGGAGACGATGGGTACACCAATGAATTTTATAAAGAGTTCAGAGAATTATTGGTACCTCTATTACTAAACACCTATAACTTTGCCTTAGAATCAGGTGTGTGGGCATCAACATGGAACTCATCTGTGATCACAGTTATTTATAAAGACGGGAAAGAAAAAATGGATACATCCTCTTATAGACCAATATCATTATTAAACACAGACCAAAAAATATTAACTTCTATCATAGCAAATAGACTTAAGGACATCCTGCCAGACTTAATTGATAGTGACCAAACTGGCTTTATCTGTAATAGATTCCTATCTGACAATGTAAGACGTACTCTTAACATAATTGACTTTTCCCAAAAACATAATAAGGATTTACTACTATTAACACTAGATGCGGAAAAAGCTTTTGATAGAGTACTGTGGCCATATATTTTCAAAACAGCAAAAGCATTTGGATTTCACAGCAATTTCATCTCATGGTTAGAATTAATGTACAAAACCCCAGTTGCTCAAGTGAGAGTCAATGGCACCCTATCAAGACGCTTTCAAATTCATAAGGGAACTAGACAAGGGGACCCAATGTCAGCCCTGATCTTTGCTATGTGTATGGAACCTCTTGCTGAAGCAATCAGGAAACAAGACAACATAAAGGGATGAACTATAGGGCAAGAATGTCATAAATTAGCATTGTATGCAGATGACATTATTTTATATCTTACTTCCCCTGAACACTCCCTCCCAGAACTAATGGAAACAATAAAAGAATACAGTAACCATTCAGGATACAAAATTAATGAAAATAAATGTGAGTCTATATGCATAGGTAAACAATTGACAGATTACTCCAAAGGAAACCTCAGATTTAAGTGGAACCAAGATAAACTGAAATATTTAGGAATAATAATCCATAAAGATTTAAGTAAAGTTCACAAAGTTAATTATCAGAATCTAGAGAACAAAATCAAACAGGATCTGAACAGGTGGAAAACTATACCGAACTCTCTTTTTAGTAGAGTAGACACAATTAAAATGATGGTACTTCCACAATTCCTTTTCCTTTTTCAGAACCTGCCAACATCAATTCCTTCTCAAAGTTTTAAAAGATGGAATGGCATAATAGCTAATTTTATCTGGAATAACAAAAGGAAAAGGGTCAAATTCAAAACATTAATAAAATCGAAAGAACATGGTGGACTAGCACTTCCAGACCTCCAAACCTATTTTCATGCCACACAAATAAATAACATAATGAAATGGACTAATGATAATATTAAAGCAAAGTGGCTTCCGATAGAAAAGGAACAAACTCCATTTTCAATAAAAACATTACCATTCATTGATAGAAAAGATGTGACACAACTGAAAGGACAACATAGATGGATTAACAATACTTTATGTACTTGGAAACATTTGTAAAAAAACATGATATAAATAAGGAATTATTCTATCTTAGAGAAATGGCATGGGATCCAGATTTCAAACCAAACAAAATGGACAATGTCTTAAAAGTCTGGTCCTTAAAAGGACTACAAATATATTCACAAATAATAACTAAGTATGAAGTAAATCCCTCTGATGTTATTTTAAAGAAATATGATCTAGTCCAGTCAAATTTCTACAAATATTTACAACTTAGAAACTATATAAAAACCTTTCAAAAAAGAGCAGGCATTCATGAGCAGCATCCCTTAGTACAATTTATGATTAAAAACTATAATATTGACATCAAGAATACACTTTCTAAAATATATAAAATACTACAAGAAAACAATGAAACACAAGACACTGTGGCATTGAAGTGGAACTTAGAATTAGAGGGACAGTTAAAAGAAGAGGACTGGGAAAACATTTATGGAACAATACATAAAACAACAAACTCTATGTTTTGGAGGGAGTACGCATGGAAAATATACACAAGATTCTTTATCACACCAAAAATACAATCAAAGTTTAAGAAATAAAACTCATCAGAGTGTTGGAGAAACTGTGGGGAAAATAATGCAGACCATTCACATGTTTTCTACTTTTGCCCATCACTAAATACCTTCTGGAAACTGATTACAAATTCTATTTCGAATATTTTCCAAATTAACCAGGTACCTGAACCAAAATGCTTCATTCTAGGTTTAACACCGGATGAAATCATATCAGAAAGAGACAAATACTTATTTAGGATACTTAGGATAGCAGCAATGAAACAAATAACAAGGAACTGGCTAAAACCTACTCCACCATCTTTTAAAAACTGGAAGTCAAATATAAATAATATTTTAGAAATGGAAAGAATAACCTATATTACTAGAAATCTAGAAATTGAGTTTTTGAAACGATGTAATAAATGGTTAACATATATGGATTATAATTAAACTATTATTATTAATATTCTGAAGATAGTCGTGAAGAGCTGGAAGAGTTAACTTGTGTATATATATACTGTATGTGTTTTTTATTTTATTATTATTATTATTATCTTTTTTTATATGTAGTATATGTGTACTGATACATATGTTTGTATGTAGGCCTATCCATGTGTGTGTGGATGTACATGTATATATGTGTATGTGTGTAGGTCTATGTATATATATATATGTATATGTATGTGTATGTGTATATATTAGAGCTGTCAGTTAAACGCGTTATTAACGGCTTTAACGCAAACCAAATTTAACGGCGTTAATTTTTTTATCGCGCGATTAACGTAATTGTTTTATAAAAAAAAATATATATATATTTATTTTTTTTTGGCTCAAAACAAAGAAGCAGTAGCCTGACTGCTATGTTCGAATGACATTTGTTCACAGCAGTCGTTTAATTGCACTATAGGCTTTTTTTTTGTATCGTCCTGTTTTGATCAGTGTATATGCCAATGTTGTTATCAATAAAAAATCATTTGCACAAGGCAAGCCGATGCACTTCACCATGTTGATAAGAGAATTAAAATGAGAAGAATTATGGGACAAAAAAATCAAGGGATATTTAGCATAGAAAAAAAAATTGCGATTAATCGCGATTAATTAGAGTTAACTATGACATTACTGCGATTAATCACGATTAAATATTTTAATCGCTTGACAGCTCTAGTATATATATATATATTATTTATCATTATTGTATTGATTTGTTGTTTTGTTTATTTATTTATTTTTTCTATTTATTTACCTATTTTTTTATTTTATTTTGTTACTTATTCATTTATTTATATTGTTTACATTTAAATATACATATATATATAAAAAAAAAGAGAAAGTTTGTAGGATGATGTCAATGTAAAAATAACTCAGAATAAGAAATGATCCTACAATAAAGTATAAAAAAAAAAAAAAAGATTTAGCCTAAAAATCTAACAAAAATTCCCTCTGTAAGGCCTTTTACACCCGCCTCTGCGGGATTGGACACGTGAGGGTCCGGAGTGGCGATGCGGGATGTACTCCTGGTGGAGCGGGTGGAAAGAGATGGAGTGGGGGGAGAAAGGGGCACAACGGGGAGGAAGGGGCAAAACAGGGGGAGGAGGTGGTTTGTTTGGAGGCCAACGCTCCATTGCTGTAGCAATCCTCTCCAAACTTGAGGCGATGCGCCCGAGAGGCCGCAGCAACATCGCCACCCGGTCAAGACGGGCGTTTGTATTTTGCCGCATCCCGGACAGCTCTCGCTCCAGTATGTCGAACTCGGTTTGCTGGAGCTACAGGAAGGTTGGACCTCCGGTCTCATGCTGCTGCTGCTTCCATGGCGTGTGAGTCTTGATTTCGTGCACCTTGGTGGATGCGCGACTCCCTCAGCTGCCCTTTGCGCACTGGTCCCGAGGCCAGGGTCTTCTTCCTGAGAAGCTACGTGACATTGTCTAGATTCATTTTATGGCTGTGTTACATTTATTAAATGTCAATAATGATTCAAAAAATTTTCACAAGACACCTCTATTTATGTGAACTTTATTTCTGTACCTTGGGGTTGGACAGCTTTAGTATCGGGTTGGGGGCCGATTTCAAAGCCCCCAAAACCCTCAATGCTTTCAGCAGTTAGGGTGGACGCAACAATGTCCTCTGCTGGCGTCAGATACTGGTTACTGCCAGTTTCACCTCCAGTCATTTGGCGTGTTCGATTGTTGCTTTCAAGCTGGGCCTTACCTCTTCTTCGGACATCGTTGTAGCGCTTGCGGCACTGGAATCATGTCCTACGGACGCCAGCTTCCGATACAATTGTAGCAATTTCCTCCCAAGCCGCTTTGACTGACGCTAATTTGGGTGGGTTTCTCCCATCCCCATGCAAAGTTAGCTCTCGGTCTTTCACGGCACGGACGAGCACATCTGTCTCCTCAGCTGTGAAACGTTCCTGGCGTGCGCCTGGCAAATCCGCCATAATAATAGCAATCCGCCATGGAACAAGCGCGCCTTGCTTTTAAAGGCCCACTATGCAACTTCGGGCATTTCTTCGCTGTTTTCTTGGTTTGGCACGCACATTTCTCTACACAGCGCCCCCTACAGCTTCGTAGTAGATATTTTACAACACTGTCGTAACAGCTCTTTGACGACCCTTCCCCATGCACTTCTACACGAGCCATGTGCATTTATTTTCAAAGAAGCCGGCGAATACGTGGAGCCATGTCCAAAGTAGAAGTTCATAAAGTGTAGGCAAGGTTATACATTTTTAAAATGGTGTATTTGTATTGCAGTAAACATAAATCCATCCTTTTTTATGGTTGACGGGGAGAATTTATATCCTAGATTATAATTGTTTTATCTTAGGTTGAACAGAACAATCAGTGTAAGAGTGTTGGCCAACATAATAATCTAAATAAACAAGAACCTGGATTCGGGGATTCAGTCTGTATCTGGGGGACGAGACAGACGAACAGCAAAACACCCATGGAAACAAAGGTGTTTATATGGTTGCAAGCTAGAAACATACAGGGCTCACAACAAAACGGTCGAGAAAACATTTTTTACAGGGCTCACAACAAAATGGTTGAGCAAACACATTTGTACAGAGACTATCAACATCAATAATACCACGAAGACAAAGTTCACCCAAGGGTACTTTCAATTTCAAAAGCAACACGGCCAAGTCGGCGTCTGATTTGTCGTCTTCTTTTTCTTTCAGTTCACGCTATTCCTGAAAAGCTTGCCCAACGTTTACTCGTGTCTGGCCTCTCTGTCGGTCAGTCTCCCTTTTCTCTTCTGTTCCTCCGACATTGGGTTTCTCCGTCTCTTTTTAGTCGGCTGATCTATGATGAATGTAACAATCCCTTAGTTACTTGTGTTTATATCGAGCCGGTTCCGTGTTTGGGGGTCTGTGCCGTAAAGCAATTTGTTACTTCGCGAGACCCGAGACTCCCGCGAGAGTGGGCGGCGGGTCGCCGGCAGAAACATATTCCTTTTCTCCGCCAAAATGCGGCAGAGGGAGTCGAAACAACGAACAATCGAACAAAAATGTATAATAGAACCATCGCAATGACTCTATATTATAGTTATATTAACGTAAAAGCGGCAAGGATGAGAGTTATATTAAGGTAAATCAAGCCAAAAAAGTTGCATAGTTCCCCTTTCACTCGTGTCTGATCTCTTTTCTGGTCCATTCTTCTTTTGTTCCACCGACAGTCGCCTCTTGGGTCCCTTAGCAGAAGATGTTATTTCAACGTGGAATTTTGATTGAAATGGTTGATTTATGGTTATGGTTGAAAATGTGATGGTGAATCAACCACTGAAGAATTGAAAGTTGAAAAAATGTCATTGAATCAACATTGTATTATGGTGGGATTTAATGGTTGAATTGCAAACAATAGATCAATGTTTAATCAATGTTGTCAAACCGATTAGGCGGGACGCAGGAGGAGTGGCGGGAACTGCTAGGTGCGACCATTAAAATGAGGGGTTTCATGTATTTTTAATTATTATATCTTTATTATTATATATTTTTTATTAAACACAATGCTGTGGACAATTGATTGTGATGTTTTTTTTAACATGTATCTTAGGTTATGTGTGAAACCTTTAAGAGAAAAAATAAAAATAAGAAAAAACATAAACATATCTCGCCACTTGTTTGGAACAGTCCATATCAGTTTCTAGCTGCTACCGTTACCGTTACGTTACAGAACTCCAGTGCCATTTTGAGTGAATGCTTTCCTCATACCAACTCCTGCTCGAGGTAAGTTTTAACTGAATTATTAAAACAAAACAAAAAAAACATGCCGTTTGTTTGGGCACTTTGTCGTTAAATGGAAACGTTAACACTCAGTAAGGGAATGACCATGATTGGTTTATGTGAATATAGCTAGTTAGCAGCTAACGCTAGCTACTATTTAAACAGTTGCTGTAGTGACAACAAGTCAACGATATTGTTGCAAAAGTGCCAGCAGAGTGTGAAACTCGCGAGGCGGGGAACATTCCGTATCATTTCAAAATTCACAATTCACATCATCAAATCCCGCCGGCGGGCAAGTTTTTGTTACACCAGCCCTTCCCCCCAACATGCTTGGTCAATTTTCGGCAACATACAGTTGAGTGTTATAGTCATGTCATACACCGTTTGAAAGCTAAGAATCTCCGGAATGTCATCCAATGTCAACCATACGGTGGAATAAATATGTTTAGTGAATATAGATCAAAAATATCCTAGTGACGCCTACACAGGCAATCGCTTCCGGGTCCCTGCTGAGCTCCATGGACCACATGGACACTGATGAACGGCTCATCGGGAAGCTCAAATCCCTGGCTGGAGACACTGAGACAAAGACCCTCTTCGACGCCTACCAACACGACAAGCCATTCCAGCAGAATGTTGACCTACTTGGTAGCACAAGTACCATCCTCCTGAAGCATATGAAGGCTGCGTTTAAGCTCCTCCTATCAACGGCTCAAGTGGATTTCCCAACCCTTGGAGTGCAACTATCTACCTTCAAAGGCACCACGAAACCAGCATTTGCTACAGCAATCGTGCAATTCATCCAAGATGCACGTACGATCACCTGCCTCAAATGCAGCCAGGACTACTCCCCCTACAGCTCTGAGAACACCACCAGCGAGGTAGTGTGCCTCATGTGCTGTAGACCCGGACATCTAGGGTGTTATGCAGACACCTTGATAGACGAAGAAACTGGCATAGTTTTTCTCTGCAGCATTTGCCTCCCTGCTAAGAAGAACCCGGCTCCAGATTCACAGGTAGCTCCCCCTGTCGAATTGGAACCTGCTGATAACACCAAGCTCAAGACAACTGCCCCTCTCAGCGAGCGTCTGGCATCTGATAGCGATCCCAGCGACAAGAAGCTCCTCCAGGACTCCGAGTACGATCGCTCCAAGCCAGTCTGCCCCCTGCTCCTGAAACATGAGTGCTCCCATGGAATAACAGGACTAACAGGCGGTCCATGTGCTAACTACCATCCCACGTGGTGCAAGAAACACATGAGGAACGGTCCCAAAGGAGGTCACCAAGGATCTGTCCTCCCTGATCCAGACGTCATTCCAGACAATGATGGAGCTCCACCATCAGCAACGATTCAACCTGAACAGGCAGATGTATCATCCGTCTTCTATGCAGTACTACCCAGAGGTTCATCAATCCCTCTATCATCATTCTCCTCCTCCTCTTCCTCTACAGGGTTACGCAGCATAACATCCCCGCCCCTGCCAGACCCCGAAGGGATTGTAGGACGGCCATCTCCTCTCCCAATATCCACCACCTTCCTGCTAAACGTCCAGGGTATGGACCCGGGGATCAAAAACCAACGCTGGAAGATCAAGTCTCTTCAGGAGAACGTTGCATCGAGCACGCTGCATACCCCCTTCTTCATCCTCACAGAGACCCATCTGAAGCCCTACCATCTCGAAGCCGAGACCGGAATCCCTGGTTATACCACGTTCCGGGCTGATCGGGACAAACGTGCCCGAGGTGGAGTAGCCATCTATCTTCACAACACCATACCCGCTGACATGGTGAAAGTTTACTCCAACTCCTACTGTGAAGTCGCACTGATCTACAACGCGAACTCCAACTTCTTGCTTGTCGGAGTGTACCGTCCCCCACTAGCACCGTTGGACATGTTCGACGACTGCTTGTGCGTTATGCAAGACTTCATCAATGGTATAACAGGTGTACCCGAGCTGTACATCGCTGGAGACTTCAATCTCCCATTCATCGACTGGTCGACTAGGTCTATCAAGCCTACCTCCAGTATCCTAGCCTCTGACAGGAACTCTGGTTTAGCAATACTGGAGTTTATGTCCTCCAACTTCCTTGAGCAGCTAGTAGATGAGCCAACCCGGAAGGACCTGAACATCCTTGACCTCATCTTCTCCAACAACACGGACATGATTCATAGCATGTCAGTCTCAAAGACCGAGAAGTCAGATCACGACATCGTGAGCTGTACTCTCGTCCATCCGCAGTTCCTGCTGAAGCAACCAGCCAAGCTGCAGTATGCTCCTACTTCAGCTTTTGACGATATCAACTTCAACTCTGCTGACTGGGACTCCATCAACAATGCACTTCTTGCTGTAGACCTGTCTACAGTCGTCAATCCAACGACACCACAAGATGTTGCTTGGGACATGTTTGAAGGTATCATCGTCCAAGCTTGCAAGAAGCATGCTCCTTCACACAACCGCAACCGCCAAGCCGCCGCATCCTCATCCTCTTCAAAGATCCCCAAGTCCCGAAGAGCCCTCCTCCGTAAAAAGAAACGCCTCAACGCCAGGATCAACTCTATCAAGTACAGATTCGCAGGCCCTGCTCCTCAACGAAAAGTCACCAAGCTTCAAAAACTTAATGACGAGAGAGCTGCCATCGAGCTGCTTCTGAAAGCAGACATCAAGCAGCAACGCCTGGGGGACGAATTAGCTGCCATCAGCAAAATAAAGACCAACCCCAAGGCCTTTTACTCCTTTGCAAAGAAATCAAAGTCTCCTGTCTCCTCTGTTGGCCCCCTACTGGACAGTGACGACCAGCTCCGGTCAGATCCCGTTAGAATGGGCAGTATATTGCAGGAGCAATATGCAAAGGCATTTAGCAACCCAGACAAAGCTAACCTCGCTGAGGTTTGTGTATCCAAGCTTGTCGCCCAGTCAGAGTCGATAACGGATATTGACTTTGACGAGCACGATGTCCTTGATGCTATCAAAGCAATGGGGCGCTACTCAGCTGCTGGCCCGGATAAGTTCCCAGCCCTCATCCTCAAGGAATGTGGAACCGTGCTAGCCCCAGTAGTCACTCAGCTCTGGAGATCATCACTCACCTCCGGAGAAATAGCGACAAAGTTCAAGAGTCAAAGCGTGATTCCTCTGTTCAAAAAGGGAAAAAGATCGGTAGCTGCCAACTATCGACTTGTCTCCCTAACATCTCATCTCATCAAGATGTTCGAACGGGTCTTCCGTGCTAAGTTGGTTGATTTTATTGAATCCAAGGATATCATCAATCAAGATCAGCATGGCTTCCGAGCTGGAAGAAGCTGCCTGACCCAACTCCTTCACCATGTTGAGGACATCATATGTGATTTGAATGCTGACGAGAACGCTGACATCCTCTATCTGGATTTCAGTAAAGCATTTGACAAAGTCGATCATGCTATTCTGCTTAAAAAAACGTAATCTCTACGGCATCCAGGGAAAAGTACACCAGTGGCTCTCCAGCTTCCTACATGGTAGAACGCAGCACGTTGTTATTGATGGAGTGGAATCCAACATCATCAGGGTTTTGAGTGGGGTCCCACAGGGCACTGTGTTGGGTCCACTACTTTTTATTTTGTACATTAATGACTTGTTCTCAGTTGTTAAACACAGCAAAGTAAAAGTTTTTGCAGACGATTCTAAGCTGCACAAGAATATCAGCTCCCCGTCAGACTGCCAGCTTCTCCAAGAAGATCTGCATGCGGTAGTTTGTTGGGCTAACAGCAACAACATGGAACTAAACGAAAACAAGTTCCAACTTTTACAACACGGTAAAAACCAAGATACAAATTACTTGTATTTATAGATGTGACCATGCAAGGTGACAACGGGCAGCTTTTGAAAGGCAAGTCTATTAGAAGATGTTGTGCTATGTAACCACAGAAGTATTTTGCACGTTTTTATCTCATGACAATTTGTTTGACAATTTGTTTTTGCCATCCAAAAGATGACAAAAATGCTTGCCGAAGTGCTGGTGGTTGTCAATGAACTGTCAAGGGATGTGCAGTTCATCAAGGGTGAATTGGCAGAGGCTAGAATGACCCCATCTTGTGGACCAGGGCCAGCCACAAGCCAAGAGATGTTCCCCATCCAGCTGCCTATCACCAACGAAGATGACTTCAATGAGGCCAAAAACGTTGTTGGGAACTAAGCCAGTCCGACAAAAGATGGTAATTTGTTTGATAAACTGAGCTGCATAATGAGACATTCTCCATATTAGGCGGGGCCTTACCGGGCTTTACTGGGCCTTACCGCACACCCCACCTCCCCCCCCCTTAATCCAACAAAAAAAACTTTTTTTGAAAGGTCTGACCATGCTGAACATTGATCAGAATGGTAAGTAAGGGATAATGTAAAGAACGCCGGGAGTCATTATCATGATTTGCCTTGTGAATCAAGTAGAAAGACTTTACATTTTGGTCTCTACTATTTAGGGAAAGCCAATATACCTCTCAAACCATGCATTTTCTGAAAGCTTGTGTCGTCTAGATGTTATTAAACATGCAAAGACAGATGTCACACCTGCCCCTAGCTCATGGAGAGTCATGTTCCTGTAATGCATTTCCAATGCATTTCCAATGTATTCCAATGAAACATGTAGTGCAACCCAACATTTTCACTGTTAAAATTTTTTATCCATGTTCCGCATGGTCGGACCTTTAACACCGGTGTTCCAATTGAGTCACATCAACAGGCAAACTGGCATTGTATTTAAATCCATTTTTCCTCTCATATCAATAGATTGCCCGCTTGGCCTTGGTGGGAGGCACTAGCTCCACATGTATGGTAAGGAGGATGCTTGCAACGGTTTTGACCAACGGCCTGGCCTGCAAGTTCAATTGTGCAGGAAAAACCTGCACACAAAGGGATGCCAAGCAGCCCTTCAAAGACACAGCCCTGCAAGACTGCATGTTTGGTGAGTTTATCTAAATATTCCTTGTGCTGTTTTGACACTGTTTTGTAACAGTAATCTGCATTTAAGGCCAAACAAAAGCATTTTCGCTCTCTCTACACATCGTAAGTGTAACTGGACTGTTGACATTTCAACTGCATTAGCACTATTGCACTTTGGGTTATTATTTTTACACTGCCCGGCCAAAAGAAAGTCGCCACCTGAGCAAAAGGTATTGGGCCATTACTGCGTGGAACATTATCTTTTAGCTGGCAACAACTTATTTAAACCCAACTGATTCATCTTCTCAATGACCCAATGAGTATCTTCTCATTCGTTAAACAACCATTTTGTATTCATGTCTTTCAGTTGCTTCTCGGCAGTGTGACCGCAAACTCACACAGCAGGCCTTCAGCGACATTGTAAAAAATTGGCTACGTTACGCCCCTTGGCGTGCAGGAGGCATCAAGAAAAAGTAGATGTAAGTGAATTTGATATTCCTAATATTCCTAAAAAGCTGTTGCATAAGTTGCTCTGCAAAGTGTTTCATCATGAGTGATGACATGTTGTCTCTTCTCTCCCACAGTGTCCTCTTCATATGGGCTATGGCCCTTGTTGGCCCTGGTTGCAGCCTTTTGTTAAGGGTGTTTCATCCCACCCTTCCCAAAGATGCAAGAACATGTGATTACACTAATTCACCTTTTCTTGTTGGTATCTTTTGTGGTGAAGGCAAGCCAAAGATTCTTTCAGTACCTTGAACAATTTGATTATTTAATTTGTTTTTTCTAATACATGTTTTTATCCATAGAATCTAAATGAATCCAAAATGTGTCTGTTGTTATTATACAGTTAGTCCTATGTTGGCGGCATATTCTTACTGCTAAATTGAGTGTATTTCAATGGAGGTTGATGTTGATTGTTCTGCAAGCTAAAATGGCCATCACTCATTGTAATACTTATATATATATTATACTCATTCATTCATTCATTCATATAAATTAATATTTAGTATACATTTTAGATAATGGTTGAACCAATATTGATTCAGTAACATTATTTCAACATAAAATCAACTGAAATTGAAATGTAGATTCTCATTTAGATGATGGTTGATTCACCATTGATTAAATAACATTATTTCACCATAAAATCAACTGAAATTTAGATTCTCATTTAGATGATGGTTGATTCACTATTGATTAAGTGACATTATTTCAACATAAAATCAACTGAAATTTAAACGTTGATTCTCATTTAGATGATGGTTGAATCACCATTGATTCAATATCGAAATGGTTGAAGATCCAATGTTGATTCAACGAAAAGTAGAGGGGACACTTTCAACATCGTTTCAATGTCAGGCTTCAACGTAGTTTCAAAATTTCTGCCAAACCATATTTAAACATTGATTCAACTGAATTTTGCTATCTGGGGATTGATCCATGATGAATGCAACAATTGCCTCGCAACTGGCTGTTTATATCCAGCTGGTGCCATGTTTGGGTGTGTGTCTGTGCCGTAAAGCATTTTCGAAACTACAATCTGACTACATTTTCGAGGCGCGATTGGATACTTCCGCTGCGTCACATCCGGATTGTGTCGGTCCGAACAGAGCAAGTTGCATATGCACTTTTTCCTTGGAGAGGTGACATGGGGCAATGACACATGGTTCTGCAAATGGAATGCAGAACCATCAGAATAACTCTCAACCAGCATAATTAATGTAATTTTGGCTAAAAAAGTTGCATAGTGGGCCTTTAAAGGGAATGTGAGATGACGCTCTGATTGGTTCATTGCACGTTACACCCAAACCACACCTACAGGTTATTAGGGTACTTCGGACCAACCTTTTAAATTTGCGTAGGGCTCAAGAGTAATTTATCCGCCGGTATAATAGCAACATTGCCATAGAACCGCCCAAAAGCTACTTGCTTTTGGCGCTTCTCTCTTGTATTTCAGACCGTTAAAATAGGGCCCTCTAGCTTTTACACCAATTAAATTTGTTGATGTCATAACTCAAATGAATAGGAGCCTGCACATTATTAATAAAAGTCCATCAACATCGATTGTACAACAATTCAAATGAACCTTAACACAAAAAAAGCAACTTAGCAAAATGTGTGTGAGTATGTGTGCGTGCGCATTTCTGCAGATGAAGCAGACCTCCCTGAGACCACTTATTGCTGCTCACTGGCCATCCAAGGCCTCGCAATCTGGTAGTACTCACTCGTGATCCAGTCACAGGTTTTACGATGAAATGCATCTTGCATCTTTTCCACCCTCTTTACTTATTGTTTTAGGTGACCGCCCATATATAGGAGTGACTGTCCACATATGGCTATGTTGTCATGTGTGTGACGCTTCCTCTGGCATGGTGCGAGTGGGGCTTATTTGTTCATAACTTGAGCTTCCTGCTGCCAAGTTGGACTTGAAAACCGCCCCAGCAGTGTTAGCATCACACATCGGAAGAAGCTTTATTTTATATGATGATAACCACTCTGACAGATGAAAGTGAAAGCCTCATTTGTTTTATCATATTCCCTATGGAGTCTAGGGGTGACCTCCAATCTTCGATGTGGACCTGGTCTTTAATAGTGGAATGGGGTAACTTATGTGTGTGAAATACGGGGCGTTCCATTGGGGGAATGGGGGTAATGACTTATTCCACAGCATTTGTTGCCTTCTTAAAGGGACTGAATCAGTCTTATGTTTGCTGTGTTATGTTTGGCTTTCAAGAAATGTCCATATTGTTTGTCTGACAGCCACTTTGTTTACTGGCTGTGGCACCTTCATTTACTTTCCTAAGAACAGCACATTCTAGACCGTTAATCTCGAAGGATGCACAATGTCAGGAAAAAACATCAAAAGTTTGGCAACATTTTGATACGATTAAAGATGATTTGAAAACAGTTTGAGCTGCAGCTGTCCATCATACCACTGGCACTGGGAAGATGATTTTCTCCGTCGGGACACGGTAGTGCACTTTGGTTGTTTTGCCAGCTGAATGTTATCACCTTTGTACTATACGGTGAAATGCATTGTTCAGAAGTAGATGTAATTGTTCACCTGTGAAACATCTTCATTCAGTGTCTTCATCGGATGTGAATCCTTCGCGTAATGGGTATGAGAGTTTATCATGTATTATAATAATTACGCTATTTTATATCATTGTATATAACGCTAATGGAAGCCTATGTTTTCTGGCAAGTTGAATGCAGATGACATGAACGGATGCAAATATTGCCGTAAATTTGTTTGTAGAGAGGGACGGTACTTTTAATACATGAACCAAAGCAGAAGGTACAGATTCACAGTGCTGAACACCTTCTTTACTGTTTACAGAACCTAGCAGCAGCTGGTGAGACAGCACACATTTGAGGACTTAGCTCAGTGTGTTCTACATCGGGGGCCTCCCTCTGTCTCTCTTGCCTCCACTGAGCAATGAGAACTCTGGAGAAATGCCATCTGTCATGGTAAATAAGATTTTAGAATTATGTGGGAATCAAACCCCAGAATGGAAGTGGCCACTGAATGGGAAGAAATCGTCAATTGCGATTAAGAGAGAAAGCAAACTATTTTAAAAGGAGAAGAACTGCTCAATAAACCCAATTAGTTCAAATCTTCTCAAATCATCATGCAGTAGCGCCGGCATCCTAGGGGTCCTAAAGCTAAGCGTTCTCTCTCCCTCCCTCAAATCAATAAATCCCCTCTATATGAGAAAAGAGCATGAGAGATGCGGCACCTTTAATTTACAGTCATGTGAACGGAATACATTTAGAATTTGTAACCTATGGGACAAACTGTTATCTATTTTTGTCAAAACAAGTAATAAAACGCAAACAGGCGTCACAGGTAGCTGACCAATGAACCAGTTCTGTAACGTGCGCGTTTGGCTGAACCCAAGTGCACAGACTGGCGACGAGCGTGGAACAGAGTCAATGGTTTATTTCGTAGACAGGCGAGTAGTCAGACAAGCAGGGATCAGGAACCAACGGGGTAGTCAGACAGGCGGGGATCAGGAACCGGCAGGAGAGTCAGACAGGCGAGGATCAGGAACCAGAAGGAGAGTCAGACAGGCAGGGATCAGGAACCGGCAGGAGAGTCAGACAGGCAGGGATCAGGAACCGGCAGGAGAGTCAGACAGGCAGGGATCAGGAACCGGCAGGAGAGTCAGACAGGCAGGGATCAGGAACCGGCAGGAGAGTCAGACAGGCAGGGATCAGGAACCAGAAGGAGAGTCAGACAGGCAGGGATCAGGAACCGGGGGAATAGTCAGACAGGCAGGGATCAGAGAGCAGACAGGAGCGGCGGTAGGTCAGGAGTAGAATCGCGGGAAAGCACTGTGAAACACAAGAGACAATCTGGCAGGGAATGTTTGGGAGGAGAGGACTGATATAGGGGAAACACAGGTGAAGGTGGTTGGGTTAATTGGGAGTGATCAGGGTGGCAGGCAGGTGAATGAGAGAACCAGGGGCGGATCATGACAGTACCCCCCCCGGCAAGGGACGGCTCCAGACGTCCAAAACCAAACAGGGAGGGAGGAGGGGGCCCGGAGGAGGGTTAGAATTCCTCCGAGGCCTCAGAGATTGCGTCCTCCGAAGAGGAGGAGGACGCGACATCGGAGTCCCTTCTGTCAGAGAAACCACTCGCCGGTGGAACCGTAGCGGGCTGGCGGGAGGACGGGGCAGGTTGGTCAGGCTGGGATCGGTGGAAGTCAGAGATAAGGCTGGGGTCCATGATGAAGCGAGCTGGGATCCAGGAGCGCTCCTCCGGACCGTACCCCTCCCAGTCCACCAGATACTGGACCCCACGTCCACGGCGGCGGGAGCGGAGGAGACGCCGGACGGAGAACACCGGACCCCCGTCGACGAACTGAGGGGGAGGAGGGGGCGGAACGGGAGGAGCCAGAGGGCTCTCCTGGACAGGTTTGACCCTGGAGACATGGAAGGTGGGATGGATCCTCATGGAGCGAGGAAGCTGAAGGCGTACCGCCACAGGGTTAATGATGCGGATTATGGGGAATGGTCCAATGAACTTGGGAGCCAGCTTGCGACTCTCCACCTTGAGAGGTAGGTCACGGGTGGAGAGCCAGACTTTCTGGCCAAGACGGTAGGCAGGAGCCGGCGTGCGGTGCTTGTTGGCAGCAGAAGCGTGGCGATCTGCAGCCCTTGAGAGAGCAGAGCGCGCCCGGGTCCAGGTGCGTCGACAACGACGGATCAGGGCTTGGACCGAGGGGCAGGCAGACTCCTTCTCCAGGTCGGGGAATAGGGGTGGCAGGTACCCGTAGGCGCACTGAAAAGGAGAGAGACCAGTGGATGAACAGGTGAGGGTGTTATGCGCATATTCTACCCATACCAGTTGGTCAGACCAGGAGGCCGGGTTGCGGTTCACCAGGCATCGAAGGGTGGTCTCCAGGTCCTGATTAACCCTCTCGGTCTGTCCATTTGACTGGGGATGGAAGCCGGAAGATAGACTGACGGTGGCCCCGACTAGGCTGCAGAACTCCCTCCAGAAGACCGAGGTGAACTGGGGACCCCGGTCAGAGACGACATCAGTGGGTAATCCATGGAGGCGGAAGACGTGGTGGAGGAGCAGGTCCGCAGTCTCTCTGGCAGAGGGGAGTTTAGTAAGGGGAATGAAATGGGCCAGCTTACTAAATCGATCCACAAGGGTGAGAACGACAGTGTGGCCCTTGGACGCGGGAAGACCGGTCACGAAGTCCAGAGAGATGTGCGACCAGGGACGATGGGGAATGGGCAAGGGGTGCAGGAAGCCGGCAGGGGGGCGGCGAGAGGTCTTACACTGGTTACACACGGGACATGCGTTGACGAAACCCCGGACGTCCTCCTCCAGTGACGGCCACCAGAAGCGCCGTTGCAGGAAGTCCTGGGTCCGCTGGATGCCGGGATGGCAGGTGAGTCGGGAAGCGTGACCCCACTGGAGCACGTCGGAGCGGAGGGGGGCTGGAACGAACAGGCGGTCTGGGGGGCAGGAACTGGGGGCTGGCAGATTAAGGGAGGCGGCCCTTACCCTCTCCTCAATCTCCCAGGTGACAGCAGCGACAAGGCAGGAGGCTGGGACAATGGTGGAGGGTTCTGCCGTCTCATCAGGGGACTCGGGGAACTGTCGAGAAAGAGCATCTGGTTTAGTGTTCCGAGAGCCAGGGCGATAGGACAGGGTGAAATTAAACCGGTCGAAAAACAAAGACCAGCGGGCCTGTCTGGAGTTTAGTCTCTTGGCGGTTCGGATATACTCCAGGTTTCGGTGATCAGTCCAAACCAGGAACGGAACCCTGGTTCCCTCTAGCCAGTGCCGCCACTCCTCCAGGGCCAGCTTCACCGCCAGAAGCTCCCTGTTTCCAATGTCATAATTTCTCTCCGGGGGGGCTAGGCGACGAGAGAAAAAAGCACACGGGTGGACCTTCTGGTCGGAGGATGAACGCTGGGAGAGGATCCCCCCTACTCCCACACCAGATGCGTCCACCTCCACAATGAACTGACGTTCGGGTTCGGGGATCTGGAGGATGGGGGAGGTGGTGAAGCGGGCCTTGAGGGCTTTGAAGGACACTTGAGCAGCATCAGACCAACGGAAAGGAACCTTGGGTGAGGTGAGGGCCGAGAGGGGGGAGGCGATGGAGCTGAACCCTCGGATGAAACGCCGATAGAAGTTGGCGAACCCCAGGAAACGCTGCAGCTGCTTGCGTGTCTCCGGGGTAGGCCAGGATGTCACAGCAGAGACCTTGGCTGGATCCATCTGAAGGCTGTCCTTAGCAATAATATATCCTAGAAAGGTGACGGAGGCAGCATGGAACTCGCACTTCTCCGCCTTGACGAACAAGGAGTTGTCCAGGAGGCGACGGAGAACGGAGCGGACGTGGGTGACGTGTTCCACGAGATTGCGGGAGAAAATCAGGATATCATCAATATAAACAAAGACAAACTTGTCAATCATGTCCCGCAGCAGATCGTTGACGAGCGCTTGAAAGACTGCCGGGGCGTTTGTCAAGCCGAAGGGCATCACAAGGTACTCGTAATGCCCCGTTGGGGTGTTGAAGGCCGTCTTCCACTCGTCTCCCTCTCTGATACGGACCAGGTGGTAGGCGTTCCTCAGGTCGAGTTTGGTGAAGACCGTTGCCCCCTGGAGCAGCTCAAAGGCGGAGGAGAGTAGTGGAAGTAGCGGTTCTTCACTGTGATGTTGTTCAGACCTCGATAATCGATACAGGGTCTCAGGGACTTGTCCTTCTTGCCCACAAAGAAGAACCCGGCCCCAGCCGGTGACGAGGAGGGTCGGATGATCCCAGTGGCTAGGGAGCTCTGGATATAGTCCACCATGGCCCCTCGCTCAGGAATAGAGAGGGAGTACAAGCGTCCCTTGGGGGGTGAAGTGCCCGGAAGTAGGTCGATGGCACAGTCATAGGGACGGTGAGGGGGCAAGGAGGTGGCCCTGGCCTTATTGAAGACCTCTCTGAGGTCATGGTAAACGGCAGGGACCCCGGAGACGTCCGAGGCTGGAGCAGGAGCGGGAGCAACAGGATACGGTGAAGAAGTCCTGAGACAGGATTGCTGACAGGTGACTCCCCATTCTCGGATGGAGCAGGTGGACCAGTCGATGTTGGGGTTGTGTCTGCGAAGCCAGGAGTGACCCAAGATGACCGGCTGGTTGGGTGTGGGCAGGAGCATGAACTGGATGGTCTCCCTGTGGCCTCCAGGCAGGAGCATGTGCACAGGATTTGTCCGGGAAGTAACCCTCCCCAGCACGTGCCCACCAAGGGCTCTGGCGGAGATCGGCCCTGGCAGTCTCTCTGGAAGGAGTCCCAGCCGAAGAGCGAGGAACCGATCCATGATGCTCTCGTCTGCCCCTGAATCGACAAGTGCGGTTATGGGATGGGAACCGGAGGGCAACAGGAGCTCACCGGAGAGAATGGGTCTAGATGGAGAAGTAGTGTCCATGGCGGAGCTCACAAGAATATTCCTGCTCACTTGGGGACTCTGCCCCTTTGCTGGGCACCGGTTGACGAAGTGGCCACGCTGACCGCAGTACAAACAGAGGTTCATTGTTAGCCTCCTATCCCTCTCCTCCGATGTAAGGGGGGTGCGGACCAATCGTATTGGCTCGGGACCGCCCAATCCAACGGGAGCGGTTGGAACAGACGAGGAGAAGACAGGGGGTACTGAAGGCTTGGAAAGGGGAAACCCGTGTGGCCGGAAAGAATGTGGCTGAAACTCAGGAACAGGGTTGCGGACTGCTTTGGAGAGTTCTACCAGATCCTGCTGTCTCTGAACCGTGGCGACCATCAATTGGTGTAGCGCGCTCTCCATCCGGGAGATGCGGTCGTCCATCTGGGCTGGGTCCATTGTTGGCCAGATTGTTCTGTAACGCGCGCGTTTGGCTGAACCCAAGTGCACAGACTGGCGACGAGCGTGGAACAGAGTCAATGGTTTATTTCGTAGACAGGCGAGTAGTCAGACAAGCAGGGATCAGGAACCAACGGGGTAGTCAGACAGGCGGGGATCAGGAACCGGCAGGAGAGTCAGACAGGCGAGGATCAGGAACCAGGAGGAGAGTCAGACAGGCAGGGATCAGGAACCGGCAGGAGAGTCAGACAGGCAGGGATCAGGAACCGGCAGGAGAGTCAGACAGGCAGGGATCAGGAACCGGCAGGAGAGTCAGACAGGCAGGGATCAGGAACCGGCAGGAGAGTCAGACAGGCAGGGATCAGGAACCAGAAGGAGAGTCAGACAGGCAGGGATCAGGAACCGGGGGAATAGTCAGACAGACAGGGATCAGAGAGCGGACAGGAGCGGCGGTAGGTCAGGAGTAGAATCGCGGGAAAGCACTGTGAAACACAAGAGACAATCTGGCAGGGAATCTTTGGGAGGAGAGGACTGATATAGGGGAAACACAGGTGAAGGTGGTTGGGTTAATTGGGAGTGATCAGGGTGGCAGGCAGGTGAATGAGAGAACCAGGGGCGGATCATGACAAGTTCACTTCCGATATTATGCATGATTGTGTTATGTTACCGGTGTGATTTCCCACATCCTCCATGTCAGTGATACAATGCAGAGGAACAAGTCAGCCTGCAAGTCAGCAGACTCCCCACTCAACATGAAGACCATGTTCATTCCATATCATCAGGCAGATCAAAGAAAATGATTCAAGTGACAAAGGCAGAAAAAGAGATGAGACAAAGGAAGAAAGATAGGTCAGGGGAAAAGGCAAAGATGATGAACTGGATGAGGTCACCAGAAGAAAAGGGAGGGGAGAGGAGAAGAGAAGGAAGAGAGGGATGAGAGACCGAGGAGTAATGTCCTTGGTAAAAACCTTGTGTGTGTGTGTGCGTGCGCGTGTTTGTGTGTGTGTGTGTGTGTGTGTGTGCGTGTGTGTGCATCCGTGCATGCATGGGTGCGTGTGTATGCTCGTGTGTGTGTGTGTGCGCCTGTTTCTGTGTGTGTGTGTATGTTGATCATGTAATGTGGGTGTCTGTAGCATAGGCATCATTTGAAACTTGAGACTAAATATTACGCTTTCTACAACTTGGTGCCCATCCAGCCAACACAACCATCACAATATTTCTTATATTATAGGTTTAGCAAAAATAAATCAAATGCTAACTTTTTGATAACAATGTGTTCGATCAAGCATCAAAAATAAGAATAGAACTATGACATCATTGGAGCACATTTTGAACATAGTTCAAACATTATTTTCAGGGCTGATTAAAAACTTATTAAAAAATTAGGAACACTGGGATTTAACAATAAAATACTAAAATACAGAATGATAAGATTATAAATAAATAAACAGATTAAAATCATCATAATAAATCAAAAGCATTAAAATGAAACCCTGTACTAAAAAGCTGCTGTTAAGGAGACACGATTGGTCCAATATGATGTGTTTCTTGGTTCATAATCATTATGTGTGCTTACAGAACAAACCATTCAACAGGATAGTGACCTGTGAGAATATGATGGAGATCCAGGTCCAATAAAGGACCAATAAAACACCAAATAAGATTTGAAAAGCTTTGGAAGTTTATTAACGGCACTACTTACATGGTTTGTAGTCAAAATATAAGAATGATCGGGCGGCGAATTGCATTGCGTATCTGACATCCCGACGGAGAACTGCGAATGCTTGAGGGGTCTCCGTAGTTACAGAGTCTGATTACGGAGTCGGTGGAGTATACTTTGGTTAAACTCCGACTTCAAGTTTTAAACTCTGCATCGCTATGTACGCAAAATTTATGCACCACGGTCCACCTCTGTAACCAACCAGAAGTGCCTGTTCCGTGACGGTTTGGTACCAATACAAGTATCGTTGCAACCCTAATTATCTATTAATAATCATTTGTATCTTTGGAACTAAAGTTAAGAAAACATATGTATACAGATAACAATGATTTGTTACTGACTTGATATATAATGATTTTACATTGAAGAGGGGAATTTACACTGGACAAAGACCTCAAACAAGGACACCAGCTAGAGCCGGGATATGAACATACTACTCTGTGAGCGACTCGCGGCGTGCTGCTCCCGTAATTTGCATGTTTTTGGAGTTGTTTTGTGTTTTCTGAGAGTCCTTAAGTACGGTATTTACCGACAGCAAGTATGACTACTACGCTCAAGTATTTAGCGAGTTTGTGTGTCCTGATCGCCTTTCTGGAACCAGTATTTGCGATCTGTATCACACCGGCAAACTCCATGACACGCCATGGAGGGAGGCTCACCTACTCACGGGAGGCTCTGCTGGATCTGCGGCCTGCCTCGCTGGATCTACAAGCAACACCTTCTTGCCTGAATGGGATTCCTCAGCATCTACAGAGGAATCATTACATCAAGCGCATTCGTAGGAAAAGGGGATCCAGAGGAGGAATACGGAACAGAATGAGGAGACGAGGTAGGAGGCTGCCACTACCTGCAATAACTCTCTCCAATGTGTGATCATTACGCAACAAAATAACTGAACTTTCCGCACTCATCAAACTTGACTCAGACTACAGTCAAACCAGCCTCTTCTGCTTCACGGAGACATGGTTGTCAGAAGAAATAACCGATGTCGATATAGATGGATTTAAGATCATTCGTTTTGACAGAGACACTAGGATGACGCGGAAGTCGATTGGGGGCGGGCTCTGTATGGCTGTCAACACAAAGTGGGCTGTCAACTTCACTGTAAGAGAGACTGAATGCAGTAAACACCATGAAATCATGACCGTGTCGTTCTGGCCTCACTACCTTCCCCGTGAATTTACACAAATTACAGCCATCCTAGTGTATGTCCCTGGACCTGATTTCACATTTGCAGCGGAGCACATTGCTGACTGCTACAACAGAGCTGTCAATCAGAGCAGCGATCAGCCTGTCCTCCTGCTAGGGGATTTTAACAGATGCGATGTCACCACACTGCTTCCAAACTTGGAGCAGTATGTCACCACGCCTACCAGACTTGACAGAACGCTGGATCTGTGCTTCGGTAACATACCGGGAGCTTATGTCGCAAAGCCCCGCCCACCACTCGGTCGCTCCGACCACAATGTCATTCTGCTGCTTCCAAAATACAGACAAAAACTAAAAACAGAAGACATACAAACAAAAACTGTTCAAGTCTGGAACAATGACTCTGTTGATGCATTAAGGGGCTGCATGGAGATCACAGACTGGGAAATATTTTTCCAAAGCTGTGAGGGAGACCTTAATCTGCTGACAGTCTCTCTCACCTCTTATTTGTCCCTGAAAAATTCAACACTGGCAATGCAAGGGAGGCATGGCAGGGACTAAACACCATGATGGGCAGAGCCCAGAAACCGGCCCTCATCCAATGCTCTGACCCTGCCACCTTTGCAGAGCAGCTCAACACATACTACAGCAGGTTCAACATGCCACACCCCCAGAATGACTGGACCCTCACCAGCAATCACTCACAGTGGATAAAGGGAAGGTCACATCCATGATGGGCCGCATCAACCCTCACAAAGCCTCTGGCCCGGACAGGCTCAAGGGCAAGGTGCTGAGGGAATGCTCAGCTCAGCTGGGTGATGTAATCACTCGACTATTCCAGCATCTCCTGGACTCCAGCTGTGTCCCACGGATGTGGAAGGAGTCCACGCTTATACCGGTGCCGAAGAGAGCCAACGCCAGGGAGATGAAAGACTTCAGACCGGTGGCCCTCACATCTATTCTCTCTAAGTGTATGGAGAGGGTGGTGTGTGATCACCTCACTTCTATGGTGGTGGACAAGCTTGACCCACTTCAGTTTGCCTATAAGGCAAAGCGGGGGGTGGAGGATGCCTGTTTGACCCTCCTGGACACCGTTTGCAGACCGCTGGACTCTCCACACTCCCACACACGGATTTTATTCATGGACTTTTCTTCCGCTTTTAACACAGTCAACCCGGCCACCCTCTGCAACCGCCTTCTGGATCTACAAGTCCACCCATCACTCATCCTGTGGATAAAAGACTTCCTGCAGGACCGGTCCCAGCACGTGGTGGTAATGGCTTTAAATCCAAGAACATGATTTTAAACACCGGTGTCCCCCAGGGTTGTGTTTTATCACCAATTTTATTTTCCATCTACACAAACAACATAACAAACAACAACAGTGACATTCCCCTTTTTAAGTATGCAGATGACATGGCTCTGGTGGCCGACATCAAGGATCACTCCTCTCTGGCAGCCTACTATCAGCAGGTCAACGCCCTGATGCAGTGGATCAAAGAGAGCTCTTTGGAGCTCAACATCTCCAAGACCAAGGAGCTGTGTTGTGGGGGGAGGCAAACATCTTCCCCCCAACCTCTCTTTGAACCTCTGAGGCTGAATGGGCAGAGAGTGGAGCAGGTAGAGGCCTTTAGATACCTGGGCACAGATATGGACACCCACCTGTCCTTCTCCCAGCACACAGACTCTATGTACAAAAAGGCACAGCAACGCCTGTTCCTGCTGAGGAAACTCAGGAGCTTTGATGTCAAACAGGACATTTTAACAGCTGTCTATAAATCACTCATAGAATCTGTACTCACGTTCAACATCACATCCTGGTTCACCCTCACCTCTGTCAAAAACAAATCAAAGCTTTCCCGGATTGTCAATCAAGGAAGCAAAATAACTGGCAAAACTCAAATTCAATTATCAGTCCTCCACAGCCAGGCAGTTAAAAGAAAAGCCCACCTCATTACACAGGATCCCACCGACCCCATGCACAAGTCCTTCCAACTTCTGCCATCAGGCCGCCGGTATAGAGTACCCCCATCTAAGAAAAACATACACAAAAACTCATTCATACCCATTGCCATAAACAGCTTAAATAAACAATGAACAATGGACAAAGGAACCCTGACGCACTGTCACTTTACACTTTACACATATCCACAGCTTTTATTTAGTTATTTTTACAGTTTTTAATATTTATACTTGTTTTAAGATCTATACACACTGTGTGTGCTCTCAGAGATCAATGTTGTTGTATGAATGCCTATCAGTACATTTTCATGTTTGTATGTCGAGCCACGTCAAAGATGATTTTCTGTTACAACAGACAATAAAGTTTTCTGAATCTGAATCTGAATCTAATATCAATTCTCCACTCTTTCCCTTTTACTTCCATGGTGTCGCTCACTTGCTCTTACACTGCTGTCCAGTATACCAGGCCTTCCCTATGTCCCTCTGGCTCCCTCTGGCTCCATCTGACTCCCTCTTGCTCCCTCTCCTATCCTCCCTCTGGCTCCCTATGTCCCTCTGGCTCCCTATATCCCTCTCCTCCCTCTGGCTCCCTATGTCTGTCTGGCTCCCCATGTCCCTTTGGCTCCCTATGCCCCTCTGGCTCCCTGTGCCCCTCTCCTCCCTTTGGCTCCCTATGTCCCTCTCCTCCCTCTGGCTCCCTATGCCCCTCTGGCTCCCTGTGCCCCTCTCCTCCCTTTGGCTCCCTATGTCCCTCTCCTCCCTCTGGCTCCCTATGTCCCTCTGGCTCCCTGTGCCCCTCTCCTCCCTCTGGCTCCCTTTGTCCCTCTCCTCCCTATGTCTCCCTCGTCTCCCTCTCGCTCCCTCTGGCTCCCTCGTCTCCGTCTGCTCCCTCTCGCTCCCTATGTCTCTCTCCTCCCTCTGGCTCCCTATGGCTCTCCTCTGATCGCCCTGCTCAGTCCGAATAAGCTTCAAATGAGGTTGAACTGCGGGCAGGAGGCACTTTCAAGTCCCTTTGTCTCTGTTTCTGTCCTGTGTGTGTGTGTGTGTGTGTGTGTGTGTGTGTGTGTGTGTGTGTGTGTGTGTGTGTGTGTGTGTGTGTGTGTGTGTGCGTGACTCTCCCGCCCTTTATATATATAAATGAATAAATAAATATAAATATATATGTATATATATATATTTTTTACATTTATATTTTCCGCTTCTCGCTCCTCCTGGCAGTGTACCAGCAAACCTTGGCACTGACTCTGGTTAACTGTCATCCTCTGCACTGAATAACTTGTGGTTATTATCTGCCTGTAGGAAACACAGCCAAAAGTCATCGTGTTGCATGGGGAATTAGACATTATCCTGTAATGTCAGCGGCGGGCAGCCAAAATATTTCTTTAGAAGGGCGAGCCAGGCCCCACTTCCAGCTACTCACCACTTCTGAGGAGCAGCTCAGACTGAAAAGATAGTTTCATTGAAGCACTAATAGGAAAGTGGCTGAATGTCATTCGTCGGGCGAAAAAGCAAGCGTGAGAGCGAACACGCCCTCTGGTTGCTGTAGTTCAGCTCAGGCTAAGGCTAAATTGCCCTCATTTTGTGAGACACATAAATGAGGATCTAATTGCATCTAAAACTCTGTGGAGTCCAAAATTAAGACCATGTCTTTTTTTTTATGGCAGAATGGAAGTATTTGGTAATGACCCCAATAAAAGGAACATAATTGGGGCAAAGGGAATACAATGTCGAGTAAAAAGTGCATTTAATTTTGGATGAAGAAGCAAATGCATATGCATCATTCAGAATACAAGTAAAATTAAGGCATCAAGAAACTAAATAGTTGTGGAGCATAGAACTAACAATAACTACAATTCATCTACAGTGACATACTTTGCATTATATATTTTGATCAAAAAATGCTTAAGGATTTGGCCAGTTTGTTACGACCCCTTATTAGTTGGCAATCTAGGGCCCCGTCCACACGAAGCCGATTTCATGGCGAAACCGCAAAGGTCTTTTACGGTTCGGCCTTCCGTCCACACGAAGCCGGCGAATCCGCTGACCGAAACCGCAAACTTCTGAAACCACCCTCGGAGGTGGTTTCAAATCTATCCGGTTTCGTTTTGGTTTCGTGTGGACGCCTGAAACCGACTGAAACCGCAAACCATGACGTCATCGCCCCACCCCTCGACCTCCTAGCCAATGGCTCTTAAGCCCGCGGAGTCTCAGAAATCACAACAAAAAAGATGATGGCGGACTACAAGCTTGTAATCGTTCTGCAGCATATCATGTCCCTTGTTGGGTTGCTAAGCCATTATTTATTGAGAATCTAGTTCGCCATCGTAGAAGAGCTGTTTGTTTGTGTTGTTAGTGGTTCGGGGGGCAGCCTTTATGCGCATGCTCGCCTCTTCTTCTTCTGGATTTGTGTACCAGAAGCAGCGCCCCTTATGGGCCTGGAATGTTTACTACAGCGTTTCTACAGATCTATCCGGTTTCGCTTGGCTTCGTCTTTACGGAGATACTTCGAAACCGGATAGATCGAAACCGTAATGGTTTCGCCCGTTTCGGCTTCGTGTGGACGGGGCCTAAGACGAGATGTAAAACGTGTTTTTTGTTCAACTCACCCCCTCTGGTGGTGTAGTTGTGTACCGAAATTGGGAGACGGTGTTGATCTGACCATCCATCCTATTCCAAACAATTGTTCACTAGCTCCCATAGCGGTATCTGGATTTGTCCAACACATGTAAGCTCATACAAACTGCCCTGGCTAGATACCTTTCTCCGATAGCGCCCGCAAACTAACAAATCAACAAGTTTGGATTGTGTTTTTACCCTTCACTGAGCATATTCAAAGACGTATATAGTCTGTGAATATGCTAGTGGCTGTGTTTAAGGCAGTGTGATTAATCTGAATTCTGAGTGCAGAGCAGGATTTCAATAGGTCTTGAGGGTAAATGGAGGATTTTAAAATGTTTTACTGCCATCAGTCCTGACACATGGACGTAACAAGTCAATGACAATCTTATATTACACTGTCAAAGCTTAATCCTAAAAAAAAGCATGACAGCACATTTCTTCACAAGGTACAATTATATTACAAAGAACATATCTATATTTTAATGCATTGCAGAATTCCTCTTGAGGTTTTTTTCCAAGTCAAGTCTAAGTCCAACATTCCCAAACATTGTGATGATTTATTGAAGCTAGTCGTGTTATGATGAGACCGTCCACCTCACCCACCTCCCATGTGGTGCTCACACATCCACACACACACCACCAACGTCCTGCTCCTCTTCGTTGTGACAAACAGACTTCATGAAAAAAACGTAACTTAATCATTCACAAACTGTTTTCTCAAAATGTCTTATTTTTTCAGTGACAAAATGGCCTGCATAACGATGCTTAAAATCATATAAGACATTAACACGCAAATAAAATGTTGGGCTGACCCAACTGAGTTTTATCTCCAATCAAATGAATTTGTTGTCTGCAGGAAATAAGCCATCCTTACATGCTAACACAGGTACTAAGCCATCCACACTAACAGTGTTAGGGGAGCGATAGCTGCTGGACCCAAGAGCAGAACACAGAGACTGGACAGTTGGAGTGGAGGTGAACAGGTTTATTTTGTATAACCAGGAGTGAGGCAGGGGGCAGGTTGGGGTGAATGAAGCAGGCAGGCTGGAGGTGTAGATCCACCAAAACTATAGGCAAAGAGAACAATGATGAGGCCCGATAATTCAGCAGGAGAAACAACTAGAAAGTGTATATACTGGAGCCAGGTACGAGTAACTACCACGGTATCTCAAAGTACGATCTGGCGATGACTGCAGGGAAACCAGGTGTATTCGAAGGGGGGTTGGTGAGCTGATGCAAGCCAGGAGTGAGCAGTTGAGAGTGGCAGGCAAAGCACAGATACAGAGAGAGGGTGTGGCTGACACAGAGGGAGAACACACAGCACCACAACTGTGGCCATGACACACAGGTACTAAACCATCCATACTAACACAGGTACTAAACCATCCATACGCACTAACACAGGTACTAAACCATCCACACTAACACAGGTACTCAACCATCCACA
>NC_044062.1:27043673-27156173 GCF_902167405.1 Gadus morhua
AATTCGGAGATTTATACAGGTATTGATCATGTAATGTGACCGCAATTACGCAATTAACAAGTGTTTCAATCATCCCGACAGCGACTACTTACACTACAACCTTTTTTGCCTCTAAACTTCAAAACTCTGACATTGCACACTTTAGGACATGTTTAAAGGTCCCATGGCATGCTATTTTATGGATGCTTTAATATAGATATTAGTGGGCCCAAAACACAGTATTCGAAGAAGTTCCCGAAATTCAGCTGTGGTGCAGAATTACAGCCACTACGAGTCAGTCGCACATTTAGCTTTCCCCAAACGCACCGTTTCGGTGTCTTTAGCTTTAATGCAAATGAGGAGGAGAGAGGCGGGTCAAGGAGGATGGTGAGGGTGTGGCCCTCAGCAGCTTGCTGCCACGGTATCATGCATTCTGTTTACAGTGTATGTATCGCAATGGCGAGGTCTACACAGCCTTTGACTGTGTTCTGTAAATATTTTAGAAAACTCTGGATGCTCCGGCGGGAGTCCTGGACCTCTATATCTAAATAATACATATCATGCATAGATATCTGCATTAAATAACAGTTATTATTATGGCCAAAAGCAATAACAAGTTTTTCAAACATCCCGACAGCGACTACTGACCCTTAAAGCTTTTTTGCCTCTAAACTTCAAAACTCTTACATTGCACACTTTAGGAAACGTTTAAAGGTCCCATGGCATGCTACTTCATAGATGTTTTAATATAGATATTAGTGGGCCCCAAACACAGTATTTGAAGACGTTCCCGAAATTCAGCTGTGGTGCAGAATTACAGCCACTACGAGCCAGTCGCACATTGAGCTTTCCCCAAACGCACCGTTTTGGTGTGTTTAGCTTTAATGCAAATCAGGAGGAGAGAGGCGGGTCAAGGAGGATGGTGGGGGTGTGGCCCTGAGCAGCTTGCTGCCAAGGTACCATGCGCTCTGTTTACAGTGGATGTATCGCAATGGCTAGGCGCACACAGCCTTTGGCCGTGTTCTGTAAATATTCTAGAGCACTCTGGGTGCTCCGGCGGGAATCTATATCTAAATAATATCATATTATGCATAGATATCTACATCAAATAACATTTATTATTACGGCCAAAAGCTGTGCGAGCCTCCAGACGATATTATGAATCTCAAATGACTGCGTCGGTTTCTCCGACGTCTCTGGTTCTTCGACGTCCACATCAATTTGAAGTAGTTGGAACCACGACATGGAGGAGAAAGGGATTGTTGACCGCGGTTGTCTCCCGCCAGAGCCTCGCTGCCTCGGCAGCGGTCAGGGCTTAGGCACCACCGCCTCCTGCAGCGCCGAGGTGTTGGTCCCTCGGCAGCGGGAAGTGGGGCTCAAGCGGGAGACATTCGTGGGCAAAAATCCCTTTCTCCTCCATGTCCTGGTTCCGGGAGTCAAAGCCAAAGTTCCTTTCCCCCAATTCCTTCTGAACCATGGCTGAGATAACCCCCACTACGAGTCTCTTTGTGGAAACATCAGAGACGAGAGTCCCACCTGTTATGCGCCATAACACCAACAGCAGAACGGTTATCCAAATAACAAAGAAGTGTACCACCCTTGCGTTACAGTGTGTGTAATCACACACACACACACACACACACACACACACACACACACACACACACACACACATACACACACACACGTGGCGCTCTCACGGTCGTATCTCATTGGCGGGCCAAATTCTCTGGGCTGGCAAGGTAGAGAAAGGGGAGGTGGCATCTCCCCTTATGACAACATTAAGGGAGAAAATTCCAAAACGGCGCGTCTGAGCTTCGTTTTTTCAAAGGCGGAGCAGAATAACTACTGCTCGTTTTACAGCTAACAAAATTTCTAGCTACTGGGGGAGCATAGGTAGGTGTCAAGTTATGTTAGGTTTTGGTGCTCAGCTCTTGCCCAAACTTGAAAAACTGCTTGATCAAATACTTGGAATGACACAAGGGACCACTCAAATTCTCCTCCTTTTCTTCTTTATTTAGAAGAGAAGTGCATATAGCACAGTGTAGTTAGGTTGTTAGGTTGAAAACCTTCAAAGATAAATCACAAGAAAAAAGAGACATTGCATTATTATCAAATAATATGTTTTAGACTAAACACATCACATTTGATACTGCCAATCAAATCATTGCATCTTCTGCAGTTAAATAAGCAACAAAGTCCTGCAAAAGCACATCAAATAATTAAAGGTTTCAACCATAAGCAAGCAAAGTGTGATTTCACTCAAACATAAGGATGCCTTTTACTTTACAATTTTAGTCAGCATTCAGATCAAGCCTGATATTTTACAAACTATCATTTCGCAATGCAACTCAAGTTAATTACATATGCAACAATTGATCAGGCACAAACAGGCTACTACTCCAACTTAAGTACTGATGCAATGCCTTAATATAACTTTTCAACATTTCACATATTTATATTAATTTAAATAAGAAAGTCCATTTCTCTACCAGTTGCCTCTCCAGTGTTTTGATCATGAGCTGAGAGTCTTTCTTTGTTTTAATTGTTTGCTGGAAGATTTCCTCTGTTCTCAACTTCTCTCTCACATACCTTTCCTCCCATGCAGTGCCGTGTTCCAATACCTGTACTGTCCGTACTTACTAGCCAAAATTTGAGTACGTAGTACGTTCCAATTCAGATCCGGCGAAAAGAAGTATACTTTAAGGACCCGGATGCCGTACTCAAAATGGGCTAATCGTGAAGTGTGGATCGAAGGGCACTCCCCGTACTCAACGGCGGCCATCTTAGCTACGTAGCGGAAGAGGCGGAGCCAGGCTGAGCCAAAGTAAAGCTAGGCGTAAAGAGTTCACCGTTCAAAGCGGGATGTTTATTGCGGGGGAGGAGCCACGGCGGCAGTCGTGATCATCGTTTCCGGTAAGTGCACCACAGAGTACTCGATTTGGAACAGCACTCACATCTGAAAAATGAGCGTACTCAACTGAGTACGGATAGTGCAGATAGTGGACTTCCTTTAAGTATACTCATGGAAGTAGGGGTATTGGAACACGGCACTGGTGTGCAGGTGTGCAGGTGATTGCCTGCCACAGGAACTGGAGGGCGGGGCTTGGTTTCTCACACGCACTGACTTTTTCTCTGCCCCCTGCAGGTTCGGAGGTTTGGAGCTCAGACTTGGGACGCAGCTTGAGATTGTGAATGTTTCTGTGGATGATTTTCCAGTGTGCTTTGATTTGACGCAACACCTCCCACTTGACCTCCTGGTTCTTGAACCCAGGGAGGTCACACAAGTCATGAATGCACAGCGTCGGAATCATTCATGGTTTTTGTTTTGTTCTTCTGCAGGTAGTAGAACGATGACACGTCTAACGTCCCTATAAAGAACTGTAGAGGGGATTTTGGTTAAGAGTTTATTTTTCTCCTTTTGATCAGTTTTCCTGGTCGGGACTGGATAACTGGGGAAGGTTCGGACATGTACATCTCTGATGATGCCTTTCTTGTCAGTGTTGGCACTGATGACTCTGGCAAGTTTATACTGACCCCTCAAAATTTTCATCCACGTTCCTGTGTGCTGTGTGCCACTTACTCCTAATGAAGAAATTAGGCCCCGCTAACTGACTCCACTTCCTCCAGAACCGGTCAACTTCCTTTTGGATGGCTCTTAATCTTTTGTAGGCATAGCCTTCAAACTTAAAGCCTCCCAGATCTCCTCTCGGTCCAGTTCTTCCTAGAAGTAGGGAATTTGGGCTGATGTAGTCTACACAGTCCTCCCGACACTTGGTTCTGGCATCTATAGGTCTCTCATTGGTAAGGTTTGCGGCCATGTAGAGGAACGTTCGGAATTCAACCCATGTAAAGCATCCATCTCCTCCCAGGTTGTGTAGAGCGCGTTTCAGTGTACGAACAGCCGCCTCTGCAGCTCCTGACGTGTGTCCCGATAGGACTCACTATATTGATGCAACTAGCCGTTCCAGAATCACTCCGGAATCCTACTGTAACACCATGTCGTCAACGAGGTCACCATATATAGGTGTGCCTACATATATATCTTATGATAAAGTAAATTGATTGCTTTATAACTTATTGTGTATCAAATATATCCTAAGATAAGGTCAATTGATTACCTTATAACTTATTTTATGCTTACATATCTCTTACGATAAAGAAAATTGGTTTCTTTATAATTTATTTTATGCTTACATATATCTTAAGATAAAGAAAATTGGTTTCTTTATAACTTCTTGTGTACCTCTTATGAGAAAGTAAATTGATTACTTTAGATATTCTTATGTGTTAAAATTGTGTGCCTTAAAATGTCTTACCATAGAGCCAACTGGTTACATTATATACCCTTTTTATGTAGTAAATTGAATGCTTAAACATGTCTCCTTGTGGAGAAACATTGGAAGAATACAAAGAACATGTGTCCCTTTAGACCCCATGATGTATGAACACTCGGCAAGTGATAGCATGTGCCCAACTTCAAGCTTCTTGTGTTGCCCCTCGGGCAAAATAAGGGAAATTCGGGGATGTTTATCAAAGGATCTTTTGTTATCAGGAGAGTAAAACAGGGAAATCTGCAGAGAAAGCTCAGTCGTTTTCGGTCTTTCTGGGTGTTCTGCTGTCGGTGTGGTGTTGTGTGCTCTGCTCTACCCTAATACTCTGCTTCCAAAAAACTGCGGCCTTCATAGCAATAGATTTTCTATCTTAAAGACTCTGATATCGTAACGCTCGGTTCAGACTCTATTTTCTTTTTAGTTTAGATTTACAAACCCAACCTCGGGCTCCACCCGAGAGAAGCGTTGGTACCTAAATTAACAAACCCAACTTCGGGATCCACCCGAGAGGACGTTGGTACTTAGAAAATCCAACCTCATGGGCCTCTTGAGAGAATGTTGGTACTGTTTATAGGAAATCTTTTTTAGCACTTGCTTAGTCTCAAGCGTGATTAAACAAAGGCAACTCTCGGGGTCGTGCGGTGTACTGGGGCACGAGAGTTGTGTCAACGTTAAAACCTGGGCTCCACTTGGGAAACGTTGTTAAATTTAGTTTTAGAAAACCCAATCTCTGGCTCCACCCGAGAATATTGGTACCTAGATTTAGAAAACCCAATCTCTGGCTCAACCCGAGAATATTGGTACCTAGACTTAGAAACCCAACCTTGGCTCCACCCGAGAGAAACGTTGGTACCTAGACTTAGAAACCCAACCTTGGAATCCACCCGAGAGGACGTTGGTACTTTTAACAGGCCATTTTTCATCTATTTTCTTCTTATTTTACTATCTTTTCTTTTTTCAAATCTATACTCAGTTGTAAAAGTTATTGTGTTTATTGGACCTAAGAATAAATCTACCTGACTACATTTGTAGTAGGTAAACTCAATCGTTCGAGTCCTTTTCCCTGTCGACTCCTCGACACAGGCAAAGCAGAACGACGCGCTCTCCCAGCTGATCCCCTCACGGTAAGTGGCGCACTGTACAAGCAATGGTTGATTGTGACTGACGTGTATAGGGGGTGACAAGGCAAAAAGATACATCATTATTTTCGTACTAACCAAGAGAGAGACCTTGGTCCCGCTAAACGGACGGGTCTGAATTTGTATTAGAGTAACGGTTGTGAAGGGACTTAACAGAGTGACCTGGGTCGGACCGAATTAAGACTGAGCTGAGCCGGACCGAGTGCCTCCGTGAAACCGACGATTCACGGAAGACAAGCGGGCTCGACCTAGGTTGGTCCCGGGGAGCGTGCGTGCGACACCCGGACTCACAAAACACACACCGCTCCGCAGGGGTGTGTGTGTGTCGTACGCAATCGTTCCTATAAATCACCGCGCGTGCGGTGCCAACACTCGACACTCCATTCCTGTGAGGGGAATCAGCTGGGTTTTTTTCGGATGCCCCCTCAGTGCTGTTGGCCTCTTGTAGGCCAGCAGGAAACCTTCAGATGACTGGTCGCTGACAACATCTGTGTGCAGAGCCCGGGATGCCTTACAGCAGACAATTCCCCATACCTTGAGCCTTACTTTCTTCCTCACCTCATCCTTCACTTCGTAAGGTCCAAATAAATCCACTGTTGTGTATTCAAATGATCTGGCAGGTGTTATCCGCACAGCCGGAAGGTCACTCATGATCTGTTGGCATTTTTTGGCTTTGGCCTTTCTGCATGTCACACAGCTGTCAACCATTTTCTGAGCCAATCTCCGGCCTTTTAACACCCAGGCTTTCTTTCTCATCCGGAGGAGTGTGCCTGCAATTTCCTCATGGTTTGTATTGTGGGCCTCTTGAGCTAGCAGAGTGGATACCCAAGATTCATACGGTAAGATGGGTACAGTGGTTCTCTCATCATTAAATATCTGAAATCTTCCTCCACTGACACTGACTAAGAGGCCAGTTTCTGCATCTTTGTGCACAGCAAGTCTGTTGAGGGTGGTGTCTTGAAAGACCGCATCTTCTTGAGCTGCAATGAAGAGATCTCTTTGTGCATCTTCAGACTCACTGACAGTAAGTACAGCTTTTCTTGCTTTGGAATTTACTTCTGCTGAAGAAATGTCCTCCCACTTTGGCCTATTTGAAGCTGCGGCTGAGCTCCTTCTCAGTACCATCTTCCACCTCATTGCAGCTCTCCATACCCAGGCAATGACTCTGATCAACTTGGTTAAGCTGCTTATCTTCCTAGTGTCATCAATTGTCTCACCGCAGAACCAGCTGGTGGTCTTCGGCCTTGGATATTGGATTTGCTTCCCTCTGGACTGCTTTTCAGCACATTCTGGTCTTTCTCGTCTGCAACTGCGACCGGAGAAATTGGCACTGCTACACCATCACCTTTGTTCTTCCTAACCTGTGACCTGGTCAGCGCTGCTGAGAAGGACTTCCTTTGGAGTCTGTCTATGCCTTCTTTGGCGTAGGCTGCAACTTCTTTGGCAGACTTTTTCGGCCACTCTTCCACAGGTTGCTTTAGAAACTCAGGTCCATTCTGTCACACAGAATTCTCCTGGAGGTTCACTGGAGCTGCACCTCTTGTTATGATGTCTACAATATTGAGTTCTCCTGGAATCCAACACCAGTCATCGACAGATGAGGATTTCTGAATTTCTCCAACTCTGTTTGCATAGAACGTCTGATATCCATAGCTGTCTCTGTTGATTGCACCCAACACAGCTTGACTGTCCAGCAGATGGAGACATTTTTCAATCTCCATCTGACTGTGCTTTTCAATGTACCTTCTGAGAAGAACTGCGTAGACAGCTCCACATATTTCAGCTTTTACTGCTTCTCCTTTTTGATTGAGTTGTGTGAGCTTTGCTTTAGGCTCAACCAGTCTTACTTCAGTGCCTTGCACCGTCTCCCATCTGAAGTACACTACGGCTCCATAGCTCTGGTCACTTTCATCACAGAATGTTACCCCCAAAGGCTTTCCGACCGAGTTACCTGGTGTGAGGCTTCTGTGGAAGGTGACTTGGCTGAGACTGGTGTATTCTTCAAACAACTGAATGGCCTCTTCCCTCAACTTCTCAGATAGTGGTTTGTCCCAGGTGCCTCGGGTCGCGCTGCTTCCAGCTTCTTGGAACGCTCTTCTGACTAGAATGGCACCCTTTTGTTTTGCTGGTGTAACAAGACCTATTGGGTCATACAGGCTTGCTACTTGGCTCAGCAGTTGTCTCCTGGTCAGTGGGTTAGGAGTTTTTCCTCTCACCTCTTCTCCAAGGAGATTTTGACCCACTCATTGTCTTCCTCCTCTTTGAAAAGTTGATTGAGGTCATTGGGTACAGTTTGTCACTTTTAACAAGGTAGCCGACTCCCAGAGCTTTGTTGTCTTGTTACCTCATTTGGTTTGGAAGAATAAGCACTCTGACTGACGATGGCTCTGGCTCTCCTGGCACATGCCCCTGCCTCCCACTTTGGCCTGAACGGACCCAGGTCATTGTGGGAAGTATGCACATCGTCAACATAAGAGTCTTCCTCTAGGATCCTACGTTCCTTCTCCAAGTGAGCAAACATGGACAGCTTTGCGGTCTCTCTCATTGCCAGCTGTGCAATGCACCCTGCTGGTCGATCACCAATATTGACTCTGGTGATGGCGTACTCTTCAATCTCTCCATCCTCAGAGTCTCTCCAGAGAAATCTGTGGAGATGCATTTCCAGGTCTTCCAACCAGACGGAATTGTACATCTTGTTGATGTCGCTGAGTGCGGCATGCACGCCTCTTCTGAACCTGAGTAGCACTGCTCAAATCGGGTTGAGGACATCAGGCCCCTTCAGCAGAAGATCGTTCATGCTGACTCCCCTGAACTGCTGGCTGGTGTTCCATACCAGACGCACGGGCGCTGTGACAGAATGTGAGTTTGGCGCCACCAGATGGCTGACGTACCATACTGGCCCGCTCCAGTTGGCAATCATCTCTTAGGTGAGTTTCTTTGCTGCTCTCCTTTCCACCATCTCATGGACTTGAGCTCCATATGCCACTCTCCACTCTGGTGGTTCTTTCTTGAGTTGCTTCTCTGTTCTCAGAAAAGTGGCCTCCACTCCGCTCCTATTGTTGGGTAGAGAAATTGGATCCTCAATCTATGGGTATTTTGTGTCCCAGTGTGGTTCACTGCTGTGAGCGTCTGCTCTAACATAGGTGAGGCCCTTTCTTATGATTTCCAGCTCCCTTTCTTGTGTCATTCAAGTGTAATTTCTATGCCTCCTGGCTGACAGTTGCTGCATCTGCATCCTCCACACTTCGGCTCGCGAGCTGCCCCAATGCTGTCCCTCTTCCACCAGTCAAGAAATTCTCTGTTGGCCGCAGTGGTTTTGGTTTCAGCTTTGAATTATTTTGTTTCAGTGAGCTCTTGGTACTTCACTGCCATGGCTCTCATGGATCTGGCAAAGTGTGTCTCAGATGTGTGCTCAGCCATCTCCAATTCCTCAAAGAGATCTGGATGTGCTCCTCCAATGGTCTTTCCCAATGGCCCCTCCCATAGGACAAGGTCTCCGATCACCTTCACTCTCTGCGGAGCAAGTCTTCCCTCACGATGACTGATAAGAAGTTCAATTCACTCTGGTCTATGCAGGTCTTCCAGGCTGGTCTCTGGGAAAAACTTCTTGAGTTGCTCAGGTCTGATTGCTTTGTGCACTTGGGCTATTTCTTCCAAACCATAGCAGAACCATAGCAGCTCATGGGCTCTCTCCGTCCCTCTCCGTCTTGACCCTCACTCTGAGGTGATACCTCTTGGTCTTGACTTTCATGGCCATTCCTCCGACCCCATGGACGACTACAGTGATCTTTTCACTGCGCAAGCTCAGCCTTCTGGCAGCTCTGTGGGTGATGTAATTGGTGTCTGAAGCTAAGTCTATGAGTGTTCAAATTTTCTGTCCTGCATTGGCAGTTACCTCGAGCAGCATTAGAATTACTGGTAGCTCTGGCAGTGCACTTGACTCCATCACTCCTAGCTTGTCAGCACAGTGAGTTTTTGCAGTGATGTTGGTGAAAGCTCTCCTAAACTTTTCCAGCATCTCTGGGGAGAGTTCAGGCACAAATTTCTCTTGGTCGTCTGTAAGCTTGTGCCTACTCACGCTTGACCTTTGTGGTCTGTCCGTTCCACTCCTCTTGGAGTCTCCTCTTTGGCAAAGATAGAAATGGTGGTCCGCAGAACTCCCCCTTCTACAGTCCCAGTTCTTACACAGGTAAGTATCTTTACACTCTCCATCATCATCATGACATTCTAGGCACTTTTTGCATGCTCCCAGTTTCTCCACTGCACTCAGCTTTTCATTAGGCTTCAGTTCTTTGAACCGTTTGCAAAAGAAAATCTTCTCACTGTGTTTTTCCTCTCCACAACACATCCGCCTTTTTTTGTGGACCGGGTGGATGCATATTTCTTCTCTGCGTAAGCTAACTTATTGTCAGGCTTCTACCTTACTCCAAGCTGCTCTAGCTTTTCTAGAATTTCTTCTTGAGTTTTCAGGAATTTTAGGAGACTATCACAGTGATTGCCTGGCGTGATTCCATTTCCTGGATTTACCATAAAAACCAGCCAGTCATTTTTCATGCTATCTGGTAATTTGCTCTCTATTGGTCTGGCCACTAGGGGATACTTGATAGCTCCGGTGCTGCCGAGCTCTGTAAGGTCACCGAGGGCTTTTTCTACAGATTGGATCACGTCGATCACTTTCCTGGGTTGCAAGGACTTCAAATGGGGAATTTTTTCCAGGTCCAATATTATCTCCAGGGCAATTGTTGTTTTGTTTCCACACCTGTTCTCAAGCACTCTGAAAATGTCTTCTGCAGTATTGTACGTAGACAACCGGAGGTCTCTGCTTATCTTCTCATCAACACTGTCCAGAAGCTGGATCTTTTTTACTTCAACTGAGCCGGTTGCCTCCCCCTGTCTTTGGAAGCTCTCCCAATCCTTCCTCCATCTATGGAAGTTTGTTTTAAATCCGTTGAATTTTGGTAGACTGGTTGGTTTTATTCTTACTGTTGGTGGATGAGCTGGCACAGGCAGTGCTGGTGTCCTTCGTCTTCTCTCCTCTTCTTCAATTCTTTGTGCTATGAGGAATTCTGCCCGTCTGGCATCTAGTTGGTTGTTCATTGTTCTTAGCCCCTTACTCTGCCATCAAGACTTGACTTCTGTGCTGCTGGAATCCATATCTCCCAACCTGCAAGGCTTGCAATTGCATCTTGGACGAGTTTTTTCGCACCATCGAACTGTAACTCATATCCATCTTTGTTCACAGCAGACACCGCAACAGCACCAACTCCTTTACAGGTATCTTCTGCTTCTTTAATTGCATACTTCAACTCCTCTTCTCAATATCTGGACCAAAGGTTGGACTGAACTATGTATCTGACCTCCTCCAGCCTTGCATCACAGTCCTCCATGGTCTTCTTAAGGTCTATCTGCTGCTGCAGATCTAGTTTTGCTCTTTTTTTTTCAACTTCAAGATCTGCCAGCAGGCCGGTATTGTAGTCGTCATTGCTCTCACTGACACTCCTCGCATGAGACGTGAGCTTTTTGAACTCCTCTTGTAGTTCACTCCTGGTCATGTTTCCAGCAGCCCTGCCCAGGAAGTTTGCATACTTGGTGTAAGGCACTTTTAGCTAACGTCCTTTCCTGTTTCAGCTGCTTCACTGTCTTTCCAGTAGCTTCTTTAGCCATCCTTGCCAGGTAGTTCTCCTCTGCGTCGACAGCTTATCCGACTTCAGGCCTTTAATCCTGTTCTTCACTGCCACGCTGGTTTTCAATTGTCAAGTTTAGTTAGGTTTTGGTGCTCAGCTCTTGCCCAAACTTGAAAAACTGCTTGATAAAATACTTGGAATGACACAAGGGACAACTCAAAGTCTCTTCCTTTTCTACTTTACTCAGAAGTGAAGTGCATATAGCACAGGGTAGCTAGGTTGTTAGGTTGAAAACCTTCAAAGATAAATCACAATAAAAAAGAGACATCGCATTATTATCAAATAATATGTTTGAGACTAAACACATCACATTTGATACTGCCAATCAAATCATTGCATCTTCTGCAGTTAAATAAGCAACAAAGTCCTGCAAAAGCACATCAAATAATTAAAGGTTTCAACCGTTTCAACCAGTTGATCAGAGACGCAAGAGAAGGGAAAGGAGACCTAGCAGTGCTGTGGCTCGATCTCACCAACGCTTATGGATCCATTCCTCATAAGCTAGTGGAAACAGCACTGGACCGGCACCATGTCCCAGGTAAAATTAGGGACCTTATCTTGGACTATTACAAGAGTTTCAAGCTGAGAGTCACCTCTGGGACAGTCACATCTGAGTGGCATCGGCTAGAGAAAGGGATCATCACTGGATGCACTATTTCAGTGATTCTCTTTGCCTTGGCCATGAACATGCTGGTCAAGTCAGCAGAAGTCGATGTTGCGAGACCTGAAACACCCAATGACCCCAGGTTCCATCACTGATGATGTGTCTAAGTGCATCAATAGATGTATGTTAAACTATTTTACCCTGGCCTGGCCAGTGACGTTCAGGAACAGACTGGATGACAACCATGAATAGTGTGGCGACAACTGGAGAGACAGTGGACAGCTCGGAGAGACGGCAACCGGGGTAGGAAGGGCCAGCAACCCAACCTGCAACTTCCGTGAGGAAGTACCCAAATCAGCTACGGAAAGCCTTAATGTAATATACCCCCAGGGGTGCCCGAGAGGGGGGGAGAATGAGCACCCCAATAGGAAGGACCTACAGTTAACGACAAACGCAGACGGATTATCGACAACGACTGCAGAATGTGTCTGCGGCAAAGTATGCAAAAACCCACGTGGCCTGAAGATCCACCAGGGCAAGATGAAATGCTTGTTGAAGGAGCAACTGATACAGCGCACAGGGATCACCCCTGATGAGACGCAGGAGGAGCCAGGCCCGGAGTCACCCCACAGTGCTCGGAACCTCCACGTACCAGTAGCCCCAGACCCAGGCAGAGTAACCGAACATCGTCGGGTCAAGTGGCCTCCGGCCAGTAAGGAGAGTCAGTGGCTCCAGTTCGATGATGATGTGGATACGATCCTAGAATCAGCAGCCAAGGGCGACACAAATGGGAAGCTCAAAACCATGGCAACCATCACCATCAGCCTTGCTGTCGAGAGATTTGGTACAGTGGAGAAGTTGGGTACCAAGACCCCCTACATGAACAACCGTAGGGCAGAGAAGATCAGCCGGTTAAGGCAGGAGCTGCGGGTCCTGAAGCGGCAGTACAAGGTAGCGCGAGAAGAGGAAAGGGATGCACTATCAGAACTTCGTGGCATCCTCAGGAAGAAGCTCACCACTTTTCGAAGGGCAGAATGGCACAGACGGCGGGGGAAAGAGAGGGCCAAGAGGCGGTCTGCCTTCATCGCAAACCCCTTTGGAGTCACCAAGCAGTTGCTTGGGCAAAAACGAAGTGGAAACCTCGTTTGTCCCAAAGAGGAGATCGACAACCATCTCTGCAACACATACAGTGATTCTGCTTGGGAGGAAGACCTAGGCCCCTACAGATCTTTGATAGACCCCCCAGGACCCACCACAGACTTCAACAGCAAGGAGCCCAGTTGGAAGGAGATTCAGGAAGTTGTCAAGGCAGCCAGAGCCAGTTCAGGCCCTGGACCAAGCGGAGTGCCCTACAAACTATACAAGAGGTGTCCCAGACTCCTTCACCGGCTGTGGAAGATCCTGAGGGTTATCTGGAGGAGGGGAAAGGTAGCCCAACAATGGAGATTTGCAGAAGGTGTCTGGATTCCCAAGGAGGAGAATGCTAAGAACATCGAGCAGTTCAGAACGATCTCGCTGCTCAGCGTTGAGGGGAAGATATTCTTCGCCATCCTATCCCGTCGGTTGACGGAGTTCCTCCTGAAGAACGAGTACATCGACACCTCTGTACAGAAGGGCGGAATCCCAAAGGTGCCAGCATGCCTCGAACATACAGGTGTGGTCATGCAGTTGATCAGAGAGGCAAGAGAAGGGAAAGGAGACTTAGCTGTGCTGTGGCTCGATCTCACCAACGCTTATGGATCCATTCCTCATAAGCACTGCACCGGCACCATGTCCCAGGTAAAATTAGGGACCTTATCTTGGACTATTACAAGAGTTTCAAGCGAGTCACCTCTGGGACAGTCATATCTGAGTGGCATCGGCTGGAGAAAGGGATCATCACTGGATGCACTATTTCAGTGATTCTCTTTGCCTTGGCCATGAACATGCTGGTCAAGTCAGCAGCAGTCGAGTGCAGAGGTCCGCTCACCAAGTCTGGAGTCCGCCAGCCCCCCATCAGAGCCTTTATGGACGACCTGACGTAACGACGACGTCAGTGCCGGGGTGCCGATGGATCCTTCAGGGCTTGGAGAAGATCATCACCTGGGCTCGGATGTGTTTCAACCCTGCAAAATCTAGGTCCCTGGTGCTCAAGAGGGGGAAAGTGTCTGACAAGTTCCGCTTCTCTCTGGACGGCACCCAGATTCCATCAGTCACCGAGAAACCCATCAAGAGCCTCGGAAAGACCTTTGATTGCACCCTGAAGGACGCTGCATCCATCAAGGCCACAAATCGGGAGCTGGAGGCGTGGCTGACAGCAGTGGACAAGTCGGGTCTGCCTGGTAAATTCAAGGCCTGGATTTACCAGCACGGTGTTCTCCCCAGGATTCTGTGGCCCCTGCTTGTGTACGAGTTCCCAATAACAACAGTACAGGGCTTCGAGAGGAGGATCAGCCGTTACCTCCGTAGATGGCTGGGCATGCCACGAAGCCTGAGTAGCATCGCTCTATACAGGCACAACAACAAACTGAAGCTCCCCATTAGCAGCCTGAATGAGGAGTTCATGGTAACTCGTGCAAGAGAGGTGCTGCAGTACAGGGAATCCAGGGATCCAAAGGTCTCTCTGGCATTGAAGTCAGGACTGGAAGGAAGTGACTTCCTGGAAGGAAGTCACTTCCAGGACTGCCAAGATAATCTACAAAAGAAACAAATAATCTGAGAAAATTGGATCTTAAATTTTTGTAAAAATTGTGTTTGATTGTAAATGTAAATAGCAGTCGAGCAGGCGGAGTCACGCTTGCGTCACAGCGTGCTGGTCGGCCCAGTGGCATCTGGACGAGCAGGGCTTGGTAGCGTTGCAACCACACGCTACGACAAAGCCCTGGGCAAAGACAGACGCCGATTGGGCCAAAAGGAAGTGAGAACTGGCGTGGAGGAACTGCGTACTAGCCAGATGGTGGGGATGCGACAGCAAGGCGCATGGACGAGATGGGAACAGGCAGTGGACCGCAAGATCTCCTGGTCTGAGCTTTGGCAAGCTGAGCCTTACCGGATCAAGTTCCTGATTGCGTCTGTCTATGACGTCTTACCCAGCCCATCCAACCTCTTCTGCTGGGGCAAGGTTGACGCACCATCATGTCCTTTGTGCCTCAGAAGGGGAACGCTAGAGCACATCCTCAGCTGTTGCTCCAAAGCCCTGGGAGAAGGACGCTACGCTTGGCGCAACGACCAGGTGCTGAAGGCGATAGCAGAAACCATCTTCACCAGCATCACCCAGAACAAGCCTCTCCGACCAGCAAGGCAGGCGATTGCTTTCATTCGAGCAGGGGAGGAGCCTAAGCCCAAGCCAAGGGGGACAGCGGGACTCCTTGGAACCGCACCGGACTGGCAGATGAAGGCCGACCTGGGGAAGCAGCTCAGATTCCCAGAGCAGATCGTGGAAACCACCCTGAGACCAGACATAGTTCTGTTCTCAGATTCAACCAAACAGGTGGTCCTACTTGAGCTGACAGTTCCCTGGGAGGAGCGCATGGAAGAGGCCAATGAGAGGAAGCGTGCCAAGTATGCCAACTTAGTGGAGGAGTGCCGCAGACGGGGGGTGGCGTGCCCGGTGTGCCAATAGAGGTGGGCTGTAGAGGCTGTGCAGCGCAATCTCTCTGCAAAGCATACAGCATGCTTGGAGTCACAGGTGCACGTCAGAGAAAGGCCATCAAGACCACCACAGAGGCAGCTGAGAAGGCCTCTAGATGGCTGTGGATCAAGAGGGGCGATCCGTGGGTACATGCTACTTAGACACTAGTTGGGACTTGATCAATCCCGGCTGGGTCGCCTGGTTGAGGGTGTATGATGTTGCGAGACCCGAAACACCCAATGACCCCAGGTTCCATCACTGATGATGTGTCTAAGTGGATCAATAGATGTATGTTAAACTAACAACCAAGGTTTCAACAAGGATGCCTTTTACTTTACAATTTCAGTCAGCATTCAGATCAAGCCTGATATTTTACAAACTATCATTTTGCAATACAACTCAAGTTACATATGCAACAACTGATCAGGCACAAACAGGCTACTACTCCAACTTAAGTACTGATGCAATGCCTTAATATAGCATGGACAGTAGGGGTGTACACTAGACATAAATAGGAAGCAAACTCAGAAGGAGGACTGACCTCTCACACATATTTAATTAATTGTTTAAAATAACCCTCCCTCGTTAAATCAATGAGCTTGGTGTTTTGCTTTCAGAAATAGGTTATAGAAGAAGTCTAAACTGCAGAAAATAAAAAACATCCAACGTGCCTTTTAAGGATACCTTGGAATATCTCTCTATTTTTTAACCATCGGACCCTAGTTTACGACAAAAACAACACAATTGAGGGCAGCTCCTTTGCCGCGTGGTTCTTAGAGCCATGTAAGGATTAGAGGGGGCGGTCGATAGCAACCACCATAGCAACCATGAGAGTCAAGTGACGTGGACGCAGCCCCATTGGTAAAAAATACAATACATACCCTACACCAGGCCTATTCAACTAGCAGCCCGCGGGCCTAATACGGCCCTTCTTATTTATTTTCTGGCCCACAAGAGGTTGCGTGTCCAAAATATGTAAGGTCAAAAATTGTTATAATGATGCAATTAGAAGTGAAAAAGAAAGGAATGCGTCTTACAAGTTTATTCCATTTAGCAGTACTATATATATTAAGTTAACACTACTTTAAGTATGATTTACTTGTAGCGATTAATTTACATTATAAGTTTTGTATGTGTGGCCCATGAACCACCAGTGGTTTTCCTTTTTGGCCCACTTGTTAAGGAGGTTGAATAGCCCTGCCCTACACAATCAGGAGATTAATTATATTTAAATTATTATGACCATGGAGCCTTTATTTGCGTGGGTTTACATTTCGTTCTGTGTAGCATGGAAAAATCGTAGAAACACTCCCATTCAGAATGCACTGAATTGGTTTACATTTCGTTCTTTGGAGCACGGTTATTTTTATTTATTTTCAGTTTTTGAAGAGGTGCTTCAAAAATGCAACATTTTCTGCAATAATGCAAAATCAAATGGAAAAACCTGTTGGCTTGTTGTCAAGGGAACCCAGGGCGACGCTCACTTCCAGCTTGGCCAACATACGTCATCCCTCCACCACTCTATACTGTAAAAACGCATGTTCAAGTTGAATTACAATGCATGAATTTATTCCATAGTATTTATTGAAAGGGGGGGGGGGGGCATACAAGTCTTTTGGCCATGGATCCAGATCAGTTTCGGAGCATTTCAGCACCTCGGGCAACAGCGCAGGGTTGCCAGGTCCTGCAAAAAACGTCCTGCCCACATACCGTTCAAAATCCACCCAAAATGTCCTAGAAGCAGCCCAAAAAACAGTTATTCCATTTTGGCCAATGTTTGGAAATTAATAATATTTAAGGGAACTTTTTCTTCAATTTTTTTTGTTGTTTTAGCAGTGAAATGCATTGTGTTCGTGTGTGTGCGTGTGTGAGTGTGTGTGTGTGTGTGTGTGTGTGTGTGTGTGTGTGTGTGTGTGTGTGTGTGTGTCCACGGCCCAACCCCGCCCATCCTCTGGTGTTTAATATTTCTGACTTTTTTTATTTCTGATATTACTGAGTTTTCATAAAGATTATACAATACATAGGCCTACTGTGTTTATAACGCGCTATTTTATGTTGAAATGCGACGTAATCCAGTGTTCACGAAAACATACACTGTCAACGTGTGCTTTTGGCGACTGGGTTGGGTCTCAGATATACGTGTTTCTAACAAGATGATATAATTAAAAGTTACATAAAGTATCGGTTCAATAACACAACCGCAGAAAACACCTGAGCTGCTAGTTTAGCTAAAGCAGCGTCCCTAGTAACCTGACGTTGTTGAAACATGACAAAATCGTCCTAATAACTATAAAACTAAAGATCAGACACAATCACTGACTGAAGATTATTCAAGGAAAAAGTATTTCTCGCTAGAAATGTCATTAGAAACACGTTTAATGGTGAATCGGTCCTAAAATATTGCATTTCCCATTCAGATAAAGATTAATAAAGATCATACACATTCACTTCCTGAAGAATATGCAAGGAAAATGTATATTTCTCTCTAGAAATGTCATTAGAAACACGTTTAATGGTGTATCTGTCTTAAGATATTGCATTTCCCATTCAGATAATATAGGCTACGTAACAATTCTCTCTCTCTCTCTCTCTCTCTCTCTCTCTCTCTCTCTCTCTCTCTCTCTCTCTCTCTCTCTCTCTCTCTCTCAAAATGAATGGTTTGACATTCCGTTCTGTGGAAGATCGAAAAAGGTGCAACCGTGCTCTGGGACATGATTCAATAGATTAACGGTTGCGCGCATGAGCACGAAATCGCATGATATAGCTGATATATTTAAGCAATAGATCACGACAGGCTGTGGTATTTGCTCATTATACCACTGTTAAGGGGCGTTGTTCGGCCCGACGCGCAGCAGAGGGCTGGCGACCCCCTTCACGGTGGTATAATGAGCACATACCACTGACTGAAGTGATCTATTGCTCAACGGTTACTATTATGGCAAAACGAAAGTCATAGACTAACTACATTTAGAAAAAAACAAGAAAGTCAAAATAGCTGTTTTTTTAAAGAATACAAAAAAGTAGTCCCTCCTGGCTTCCTTCAAAATGCATGACGGTCGCTATGCAACACACTTTAGCGTCCATCCGAGAGAAGGCTCGGCTAGAGCGGTTCGCCGGCAATTTATCCTATGGAGCAGTTCACTCACCGTGTGCCTAAGCTTTCGTTAGTCTCTCCATCGCCTTGCTCACTCCCGGAGTATTTACACCCTCTCATCATTCAACATATTTTTAGGCTTCAGTGAAATGTGCTATTGCTTTTATACAACTACTTTTATACTTTGTAACCGTTTCTACTTCCAGGCGCGGAGTGATGTGCAAACTTTCACAAAATGATTGGGCGTCATAGCAGTTATGTATACGCTCATTATACAACAGTTATGAACCAATCAGATCGCTGGATTTAAGCCACCCGTTGTATTAATATATTTATTGTCATTTCACAGATCCCTGTGAGACCAGGTCAACTCGCTCATTGAAACGGGAATCCGTGTGTGTGCCATGGAATATCAGTGTCATTTACTTGCATTGCACCAAATTCCGTGCCCATATCACGGAAATCGGCGTGTTTCCGTGATGATCCCACGGATTTTGAGTTAAGCGTCCGTGGTCATTTCAGGGATTCCTGTGAGACCAGGTTGGCGTATATATTTTCATTTTCTATTCCGCATAGAAATCTATGCTGATCAGATCTGTCCATGTAAACGCGGCTAGTGTGAGAGGCACTGGCCTGTTCCTAGACTAGAAATGTGAACACAGAGAGACACTACACCAACATTCTCCAAAACCATAAATCTCAATGGAGCCCTGAGGTTCCGAAGCCTTGCCAAGATGACAAGACCTCAGATACGCCATCAGCGTGTTCACAGCCGACCCTCTGGGGTCCCCTGTCCCCACACTGCTCCTCACCCCCCGGAGTGCACTGATGTTATTACATTGATAATTAATCAATTCATTGTTCCTTCTACAAAGTTCAAAGTTTATGGAAAAATAGGTATAGAAATGAACTCAAACAATGGTACAGGAATGGTCCTACAAATTGTTGGTTGCTTGTGTGTATCCATGATAGATATTTGTTGTCTCTATTGTTACAGTTTATCATTATATTAGATCACACCATATTGGATTGATCAAAAAGAGTTACATAAGCATCTTGGTGTTGCCGATAACACATCGACTTTCATTCAATGGTCAACCGGCGATAGCTTTGACCTGGCTTAAGCTGCATACCTTGACAAACCCGCAAACAAAAAAATAAACACACAGGCATATTCACACAAACGCATGCACACACACACTCTCTATCTCTTTCACACACACGCACCAACACACTCACACACACACACATTCTCTCTCTCTCTCACTCTGTCCAACAAATATCCCGACACATTTGCATAGACAAACGGCACATGCACACAGGAACAGACACATAACCTCCCCCCGAAACACACATACACACACCGAAACCAACACACGCCCACAAATACATACACACGCTGGGATGGCCAAGCCAGTGGGCAGAGCCCCACATGGCCAAATGGTGGCCACAAAGGCAGGCAAAGGCAGCCAAGGGGTGTGGTGTTGGATGGGAGGTACTACCCTAAAAGCTGTGTCATAGAGATGCCGCCCTACTCAGGTGTCTCAGCTTATCACTCACAGGTGTGCTGAGTTAGTCCGGCAATCGGGAGGTCTTTTAAATCCACTAGAACAAGCTGAAAACAGACTGTTGGCTGGAGAAGTGTGTGGAGGCCAGAGACACGTTAGGCCAGTCTCGAGTTGTGATTGACCGGTGCCTCCAGGAACTGCCAAACGACACCAAGAGGTATGTCGCCCAGCAGGGGGCTCCAAGTGTAGACACATTAATAGCCTTACTGGAGAACCACAGGGTGATGGGTAGCATGATGCGGTCAGAAAGTGTCAAGCATAATGACTCTAAAGCCAGCAGAGAGAGAGTGACCAGTGGCAGAGCTGTGAGTACGCCAACAGCCAAGACACCGACTGGCTGGACCGGACGGACGACGAGGCGAGTACCAATGCCTCCTCCTCGCCCGCGTTGCTTTTCCTGTGGCCAGGAGGGACACCTAGCCAGAGAGTGGCCGGACCGGGATGAAACGATGCCTACGGCTGTGTTTACGGGTGGTAAGGGCTTCTTCAGCCATTCCCTAACTACCTGTTGGGCCCATCAGGGGGCACCAGCTCCAAAGTGTGCGGTGAAGATAGGTTGGAGAGACACAGAAGCACTCCTAGACTCCGGAAGCATGGTCTCTCTCGTCAGACCGCAATTTGCTAGTGCCACCTGGGAAGATGAGATCTCCGTCTCCTGCATCCATGGGGACACCCGGAAGTATCCCACCATGGAGGTCCAGGTTATCACTCCCCGAGGAAAGTTCACTCTGTGGGTCGGGGTTGTAGAGCAACTGCTGGTGCCGGTGCTTTTCGGCCAGGACAGCCCCCTCTTCTCCCGTTATTGGCCGGAGAAATTGAGGAACCCAAAATGGCGAATCCGAAGACTCCCGCTCGAGGCGATGGCCTCCGACACCCACCAGGCTTGCGCCGCCGTCTCACCTGATGGTAGCCCTGCTGAAACCAGCCATGACGATTTGGATAGGTCCGTTCATAGGTAAAGTACAGCAACGGATCCTGGACGTTCAGCTGAGGAGCAGGAGCCCCTGGAAGAGGTATAGTCAGATGAGGTATTCTCAGAGTTTCCCCAAGTCGAGGTGGACGAAACTCTTAGGCCTGAATGATTCGGCTCAGCCCAGCTGCAGGATCCCAACCTGATCCAATCCTGGAGTAATGTCCAAGTGATCGAGGGACAAAACCAGGATGGGGTGAGTCAAGTGTCTTTTCCCCATTTCATGGTAAAGAATAAGATGCTGTACCGAGTAACCCAAAAATACTCTGAAATCTGTGAACAGTTGCTTGTCCCCAGGGATCATGTCTCAAAAGTGTACCTAGCACACTCCCACTTACTAGGGGCGCATTTAGGGAGAGAGAAGACCTCAGGTTCAGGTTAAGGTTCAGGTTACTTTATTCGTACCCGTAGGTAAACTTGTGTAGCAGTTTAAAAATGAGCTTCCGTCACACTGTTAGGACAACACATACACACAAACACAAATGGGACAGTTACATACAGTGGGTAAAACAATTAAAGTGCTTGTGTGCTAATCCAAATTTGGACACTTAAAACTGACCACCATAATTAAAATATAATAAAACCCTGATAAATTTATCTAAAAAATCAACAAATAAATAACACATACAAAATTAATGTTGTGCAAATTTAGCAGTTTCTACAGCTTGTTCTTCAGCATGATTGCAGCCGGAACAAAGCTGTTTTTAAAACGCTTGGTTTTAAACCTTGGGACTAAAAACCTTTTTCCAGAAGGGAGTAGCTGAAACTCTTTGTGCAAAGGGTGCAAACGGGCATTTAAAATGGCAAGCGTTCCCTGTCCCTGGAGGAGGCAAACTACCTTGGGTACACTGTGGGACGAGGAAATGTGAAACCCCAAGACAAGAATCTATGACCATGTTCTTAGCCGCTTCTAATGGCCGGGGGTCAAGAGATGCGTGGAGGAATACTGTCGACACTGTGGCGAGTGTCAAATCAACTCTCCTAAGGTAGCGTACTAAAATCCACTAATACCCCTTCCCATCATTGAAACCTCCTTTAGCAGGATTGGCATGGTCATTGTCTGGCTATCGCTATATCCTAGTCATACTGGATTGCACTACCCGCAATCCAGCACTACCCGCAATCCAGAGGCAATTCCCCTACGCTCAGCAACAGTAACCGTACGTCCACACCAGGAGCGACCAAAGCTCACAAAGATTCGCTGCGAATATTTCTGTTCGCTTTGGTCACTCAAGTCGCTCATAACGTACAATTCAATTATGCAGACGCATTTAAAGGAGCCGTAGGCTTTTAGTACAGACAGCCATATTAAAGAGTGAACTCCCATACTATGGAAGTAAATCTGTGCCATCGGGTTTTGAAAATAAAAACACATTGAATTATAAGCACTGAATATTTATGCATTGAAATAACCTGAAATAACCTTTAATCTGAATTTTTTGCCTCTGAATTTAACTCTTTACATTTTCAATTTATCATATTCACCTTTATTTTTCAATGTTAAAAAATTCAACGTTAAAATATTCAACTCAAATATTTTCAAAAATATTTTTTGAAACTCAAAATTCAGTCCGCCAAAGTCACCATTAAAATTCAATGTACGAAATTCAGTGTTAACATCCGGGGACCCAAGAAAGAGCAATCGATCCTAGATGCTAGATCGCGGTCAAACGAGTGTGCGCGTCATTCTCGTTGGATACCTGACTCTCACGCGGGAAGGCATAACAGATTTAGCCATGTCCAACGGAAACAGCAGCAGTAATGGTGCTTCGGTGAGTAAATTTTTCTATATACAGTATATATGCCATTAGTATGGATTGTTTCTGTAAGATTCAGCAATGGACAATACTAACGGACACTTGTATATAAGAAGGACGTCGAATTGAAAAATAGGTGCAGTTCGGAATTTTGGACATAGGACCTGGGGCCTCATTACAGAAACTTCCTAACTCTGAAATCCTATCCTATCTTGAGATAGGAAGGCATTTAGGGGTTTTGGTATTACAGAAGGAGGTTTCCTAACTTAACTTAGGAAGAAATCCTATCTTATCTTAAGATAGGAATTTATCCATTACAGAACTATCCTAAGTTAGGAATTTCTTGAGTTAGGATCCCTAAATTAGGTGGCCATACACCCTGTCCTAAATTCAAAATAACTGTCAATAAATGCTTGTCAATGAAGACGAGGATCAACACAACAGAAACGTGATATCTGAAAGGCTACCGAGGCCGCGCAATGATTTCTTAAATTTTCCTGACCATTTTTTAATTTCATTTTATCGCCTGCAAAGACATTACATTTTTAACTTGGTGGAAGAATTACTTTACTACTTTATAACTCCTCTTCTTGTTCCCTGTATCAATACCCGCCATGACGTTATACTAGTGCAACTATCTTGCCGTTATTAACAAAGATCCTTTATCAACAGTCTCTGTTAATGTTAAAAGTAACTCGTTCTATCAATCACATGCACATTCTGAGTGCAGAAACTGAAGATTGCAGATCGAAAATCTGATTTACAGAGCACTTAGAATTACCTAAGTTAAGATAAGATAGGAGGCCAAAGATACGATAGGGAACGGCCAACAGGTTAGGGACTGCTTCTGTAATAGGAAGTTAGGATTTTTCCTATCTTTGAGTCCCTAACTTAAGTTAGGATGAGAAGTTAGGATTTTTTCTGTAATGAGGCCCCAGATTCCCAAGTTAGCCTTGGTGATCTTTATCATTGGAGACTAGGCTAGCTAGGCTAGCGCAAGTCAACGGGCATACTTTGATGCTGGTTTATAACGTCTTTATTGAAGATTTCAGGGGTACAGTTGTAACAGTCAGGTTTAAAATATGTAGCGCCACTAGGGGGCGCCTCCCTTTTTTGTTTGGTTATACGAGATAACGTGGAGTGAAGTAGTGCGTGCTCTTCCGCTCTTCTAGAATAAACAGCAATATACGATCGAAGTGTCCCTTTTTGACATGAGTTATTTAGTAATAACTCATATTAAGACTTTCCACCTGTGTGTTAAATATATATAGTGCCGTGGAGACCTGGCGTGGTATGGTCAAAAGCTTATAGTATACTAAAAGTACCGTGAGGAGACTCCCGCATGTTGCCTCCTTCATGCTAACCCTGACCTACACCATCGCACGTTACACAGTATTGTTGACAGACCAATTGCCTCTATCAAATAATGCTCCCACTGCAGATTCACGTTATTTTACACCACTACTCACCCCATGTACATTGTTTATGCTGTTATGCTGTGGGTACAGTATGTGCAATGTATGTAATGTAAAAAAAATTGCACTTCAAGAAAATACATAAACTCAATTAAACTAAATAAATAACTTCAACTAGAAAAGTGTAGCAAGTATTGTTAAAACTTGTTTATATTTGTGAATGGGATTATGCATGTGTGGGTTTATATATGCAATAGCTAATAATTATTCCAAATATCCATTAATACAAACATTTTATTTTGAGATACGTTATTTCAATGCATAAATATTCAGTGCTTAGAATTGAATGGGTCTTTATTTTCAAAATCCGATGGCGCAGATTTACTTCCATAGCTGTTATTGATTAATATTTAGGTATATGACTGCAGCAGATTTCAGCTGTAGATGCATCAATTGAATTATAGACTGTTCTTAAAGTCATGAGTTTTTTATCCTTTGCTGGTTTACATTACATATTTCTTTTCTCCTTCTCTTAGGAAATACTGCTTAATCACCTGTTAGAAAGACTCCGTTCTCGATTGGAACATATTCTGGGTCGCATGCCTCTGGATCTAGACTTCTTGGAGTTCACTTGCACACAAGAACTTGTGTTTTTAAATGCTGCATCCTCTGAAATTGCTGTTTGTCCATCAATTTCAGATGCACTAACACAGCTATACAGTGAAATCAATTTAGAAAAAGAAAAAAGGAAGCAACATGTTTCAGTTTTGCAGTTTGAGGAAGGGCCAGCTGGGCGCCAGCGAATGGTCATATCCCCAGACTACCTTCGCCAACTTCTCAAACTTAATCTGTCGGTCCCTTGTATTGCCAAACTCTTGGGGATGTCAAGAAGGACAGTTTACCGGCGCATGGCTGAGTATGATCTCTCAGTAAAGGCACTATACAGCACCATGTCAGATGCAGAGCTGGACCAGTGTGTGAGCGAGATTAAATCCTGACAGCCTCACTCTGGATACCGAATGGTGAAGGGATTTCTGCAAGCCAGAGGACTGAGGGTGCAGTATAACCATGTCCGAGCGTCCATGCACCGTGTTGACACCACTGGTGTCATCTCCCGAATGGTCCATTTAGGATGTATTGCTCGACGGACCTATTCAGTTCCATGTCCCCAGTCGTTGATTCATATCGACACAAACCATAAATTGATTCGGTATTTATTTGTAAACAAATGCAAGTGAATTAAGATGTGTTTGACCTTAAGCAATGTAAGCAACTGTTCTGTTCTTTGTTTTAACACTTTTTCATACTTTTTTTTCATACGTACAGTTGACAAATTCTGCCTTTTACCTTTCAGCTACAACATTGTTATCTTTGGCGGCATTGATGGATTTTCCCGTAAGGTAAACACAGTTGTCACGACAAAGTGTACACATTTTTATAATCATTAAATAGCTGAGTCTCTCATAGGATATAATTGCCTTTGTGCTGCAAATAATTTATCTTGGTGCAGCCTCCAACAACCTAGCATCAACTACCCTGGCTTTCTTCCAACAATCTGTTGAGAAGTTTGGGTTTCCTCTCAGGTAAATGTATACTTTATATTTTACTTTTTTAATTATTTTTTTATAGTACAGTACAACCAGTGGAAGAAAGTAACTACGTCCATTTACTCAAGTGCTGTACTTAAGTAAAATTTTAGTTGTACCATGATTTTTCCTCTACTCTTCCACTTTTCTCTTCATCACCATCTCCTATTGTGCCCTGTAATCGGTTTATGTGCCTACATATTTTAAATTGAATGAAGTCATGGAACATGACAGTAAAGTTTTTCAATTTTCATTGAAAAGTAGGTAAGAACCTTATATAAAAACTCTGTTAGAGGAAACAAACCACGACTTTTACGGCAATACTTTTAACTACATCAATTTCATAATACAAATTTTTACTGTAATAGTTCTGAATACTTTTTCAACCTGAGTACAACAGTGCCCAACACTACTATCCCACAACAATAATTTTAGACTTGAACAGTTTTTTTTATTAAGATGCTCAACCACTCTTGTTGCACTGTTTTAATATCCAACCAATATACTGTAATCAATAGTACAGGAACTGTATGTTTTTGTCTATCTGGGTACGTGGTGATCATGGGGTGGAAAACGTGGATGTTGCACGACTCATGTTTACAGTCCGTGGCACTGGGAGGAGCAGCTTTATATCTGGGAAGAGTGTTCACAACCAAAGGTTTGTTCAACAGAATAAATAATGCTAATTAACAGCTGCCACCCCACTGATGTCACATTTGGGTACAAACGCAGTGTGTAACTATAATTAAATGGTATGCATAAACACAGTATAAAGAAAGGTCACATCAGGAATATATTTAAAAAATAAATACATGTCAATCAATGATGTTTTCTGTTGATTTGGGGATGCAAGAAGTTGAGTGGAAGGTCTTTTTTAATATGACATTAATACTAGTCAATTTAATAATTTTACAGGATTGAGCGGCTGTGGAGAGACCTGTGGGTAGCTGTAAACAACATTTACTACGATGCTCTCCACTACCTTGAAGAGGGCTTCCTCAGCATTGACAATGCTACACACCTCTTCTGCTGCCACTTTGTGTTCCTTCCACGCCTGCAGGATGACCTTGACACTTTTCGCAGTGATTGGGACAACCTATTAGAACAGAGAGCCAGGTGACCCCTAACCAGCTGTGGGTGCTGGGTCATGCACATCAACTGACTCCTGGCCCAGATAACACAGAGGTACGTGCAAAATATGTGATTTTAATAAGTAGTCTGGTTCTCGTGTTTAAGCAATTAAATTAGAATCCAAGAAGACATATGTGAAAATGTGCCCACTGTTTATCCAGATAATACTGCAGGCACGTGCAGAGGGGGGGGCTATGGGTGCCCGAGCCCCTGCCCTTTTCCCTCTGAAGGACCAAAGTGCCCTTTTGAGTGGTCATTTAAATTGTCAATGCTTTGTAAAATTACACATGAACAATTAAACATTAACATGTGAATAAATTATTCGAGAATAAAAATGTCTAAAAGTAATAATCGAGAAGTAAAGTTTGTACTTTGTAGCCTCGTTTACCGGCGCTCAGTGCGCAGCTGCCGCTGGGTGACGTCATAGGCTATCAACGTGACTTTTCACCTTTGCCTGCCTGCGCGATGCGCTTGTTGTTTTAAGAGACGGTACAATGTAGGGTAAGATCACTACAGAGTGAGACACAGACAGTTGTTTCCAAAACCATTAAGTTGATAATGCTAAATAAACTGTAACAGTTATCTCGTTTTGTAGCGTCATTTTGAAGTATAGGCCTATGTTTGCCAGCAAAAGCTTTTCAACAAGCATCGTTTTAACTGACTGTGAAAGTGGCTACCACTCGGTTTATTTTCTATAGCCTACCAGCAAACCTATCTGGGAAACCTTTTGAAATTGCAAAGGGAAAGCATACATTGTCAGGGTTGCCAACTTTGGGACTTTGGCTGGAGTGAGACTCTAAAATATTAGTGTGAGCGGCTAATTTTTTGGACGACCCATAACCCTAAAAAAATGTTTTATACAAAATAGTCCTCGTTTAGTATAAACCCTCATCTATGAAAAAAAGTTAAAGAATGGAAACGCTTTTTCAAAATGTACAATCTGGGCCACCTTGAATCATTTGGGGAAGTGCCACTAGCCCGATTCTCAAGTATTCCAAGATATACCTTGGGCTAGGCTCTACCCCCCGTGAAAATCGACAAGATATACTATTTTGTATAGGCGAACGTCCCACCAATATTTATACCACTTGCTTACTCTCTATAGGTCATTCATGGTTTTATATTTATAATTTTTATTTTACTTTACATTTAATTCTTCATAATTCAGGCATTACAGAACTTTCATGGTCATAAATAAAAAATACGAACTGCAGTTTAATTTCTTTGTTTGTTCTTGAATTGACGTAGAATGGAGAAAAGGCTCATGGGATTGGGAAATGCGGTTATCCAATAAACAGATGGAGGTGAAGTCTATTTTCGGAAATGTAGGGGGATATATTAGTGGCCCCACGTCGAATGGTATGACCCAAGATACGTCAGACAGAGAAAGCGCGCAAATTCGACGGTACCACCTTGTCATTTGTTTACCCAGGTGCCATGGCAACACCATTGCTACCTCTCATTGGCTGAATCTTTGAGAACGTTGTAGACTTAATCGATATAAGGTGGCGGGGAGACGAAGCTCTGTTCGTTTGTATATTTTATTTACGTGACCATATTTTTGTTTTATGTTAAAAAAAAAAGAATCAAAGAACCAGTTCTTCTTGTTTTGGGGAACAAGTTCTTGTCGTTCACGTTCGGGATTCGTTGGTTGTGAACGGATCGGTCGCGACCGACCCATCCCCAAACGCGCATCAGTGGGCTCCGAATCCGGCTCTGAACTCTCTCTGACCTTTTCAAACGCAACTTAGTATCAGGTGCGTGGTTTTCAGCGAATCAACGATCAGAGAATACTGCCGTGATCACGTTGTAGGTAGGCAGATGTTACAGCTGTTAGTCTGCTCCCGCAGAAAATGAACGGGAGGATTTTTTATTTTGGCGTGACATTTCTTGCGTGTGCGTGACAGCGTGAGATTGATGGTGAAAGCGTGAGAGTCACGCCAGGGGCGTGACTGTTGGCAACCCTGCATTGTTATATTGAATCTGTATAGGCTACTCTGTAGTAACTACGTGGCCACATGACATGGCCAGTGGCGGTGGGTCAATAGAGGGCGCCAGGGCGCTGTCACACCATATTTGTACCGGGTGCCAAATTTGTACCGGGCACGTCATCCCGGTACAGACCCCCCACAGTAACAGACCCCCAGTCTATTACTGTGCCAAACCAAAATTTTTGATCAGCAGCCGCCACTGGACATGACAAATCCGTTTCATGTCTACTCTGTCTCAGTGTCTCTGACAGTAGTGGTTTTTGCATGTGCCCTTTTTTGAATTTGAGCCCCTGCCCCTCAAAGGGTCGCTGCACGGCCCTGCTGCATGAAATTCAAAATTATTCAGTTTTTAGGGTATGGACATTCCAGAAATTGAGTGGGAAAACAGTGGACTTCCCCGTGATGACCACTCAGGCATCATTGTCCCAGAAACAGATTGCCCACTGACTGATGACCAAATGACATCTTTGAGACATGCAGTTAACCCAAGAGCTGCATCCCAGTCCTTTGGCTGTGATATTTACATTGCCACTGTTCAGTTTTGTGAACAACAATCCCTTTCTCCTCCATGTCTCGGTTCATTTTCTTGAGGGAGTCAAAGCCTAAGTTCCTTCCCCCCAATTCATTCTCAACCTTGGCTGAGATAACCCCAATACGAGTCTCGTTGTAGAAATACCAGAGACGAGAGTCCGACGTGTTATCCGCCATAACACCAAAAGCAGAACGGTTATCCAAATAACAAGGAAGTGTACAACACTTGCGTTACAGTCCTGGAGCTCTATATCTAAATAATATCATATAATACATAGTGTTACGTATTTTAAGAACACAAGCTGCATTTCCCTCATTTAACCAATAGGGGGTAGGACCAAACATATAAGCCGTAAATACTACACATAGCCACAAGGGGAGCAGGACATTACTGAAGGCTGCAATAGATACTTTAGCCACAGAGGGCAGCACCACAGACCAGGCGAGGAAAACCGAGGATTACGTCACACCGGTTCCTCTCCAAGTCTTCCGGTCCTCGCTGAGTCCATAAGAGCCTCCAGATCGTGGAGGCGGGTTAGAACTCTCTCGGCAGCGATTAGACATAGATGGGTTTATGCCTTTGATCAGCTAGGAGAATACTCGCACGTGCTTAGAATACATCTTCAATCTCTCTTTACTTCAGAGTATCAGTTTACCATACCGAAAATACTTTATACAAATAAAGTCTCTTTAAAGCTATTCCTTTTGATTCGACCCCTCTTTCCTTGAAGAACTCTGCAATTGGTGACGCCCGACGTTCTTGGAAAGTTCCGGACCGAGACTAGCGACCGCGAGGCCGTTCGGAAAGCAGTACAAGCTACTTACAGGCGCCACAAGAAAGGTAAACAGAACCTGTTGTCCATGACTGAACTCTGTATAGTTAGATATAGTCACATTTAGGGGAATAGCTTGTACTGCCTTCGTCTGGTTGAGGGGACGTGTGGTCTCGGCCTGTTTGAAATTCATACAGCCGGTTAGATAAACGGCCTAGGATACGCTAACAGATTGAAATTAAATAACGAGCTCACGAAGTAAAGGGCTAGGAGTGTGTTTTATATGGGTTTGTAGATAGACTGTATCCAATCCCGTCTAGATCTAATGTTTGTACCACGTGGGAAACGTATTTCCTGTGGTTTTTGTGTTATATGGTGAATGTCTCGAAGTTAAGCCGGACCATCATAAGGTATTATTTATAACCGACCAGAAAACGTTTGAGCCATTACGGTGGGGTGAAAAAGGTCAAATATTAACGTTAATCTAGTTTACTTGCATAAAACCGGTGGCGTGGCTTTGTTTGCTGTGGAGTTTGAATGGGTTTGATTCCTCCAGGCCCGGTCCATTGAAAATCGAAAGTGCAAGTTCGTATAGTATATAACACAGCCGTAGAGGCACACTTGCGCAGTTTTTAACCCATCTGTTTTGAGTGCTTCGCTAACCCGCTGTGGGGACAACCTTGCAGGAATCTCATACTTCTTATAGAGATCCAATACAGTGCGTTTGGCCAGTACCACCTAGGTCAAAACTAGTTTGTTTCTACAGCATTTTGGATGTACGTGCACGTGGTGTACGATTTAAAGGGACAACGCGTCTTGGAAACGTGCGTTTCCTTTGTTCATACCTTCACAGTCGTTATAGTCGGACCCCTTTTTTGAAACAAACGCCATTGCTCGAAAGCAACAGGGGGGCTCAAACTAAAGTGTTACATCCTCTCTCTCTCTCTCTCTCTCTCTCTCTCTCTCTCTCTCTCTCCCTCTCTCTCCCGCCCCCTCTCCCCCTCTCTCTCTCTCCCTCCCTTTCTCTCTCCCTCCCTCTCTCTCTCTCTCATCCTCTTTCTCTCTCACTCACTCACTTTGACACTCACTCACTCACTTTGATACTCACTCACCCACTTTGATACTCACTCACTCACTCACTCACTCACTCACTCACTCACTTTTATACTCACTCACTCACTCACTTTTATACTCACTCACTCTCTCTCTCTCTCCTGCAAGTCGGTAGGGGATGAATGGTCAGTCTTTTGTTAAGACTGCATGACCTCTGACCTGGACAATAACAGATCTCTCTCCCTCCCCCCCCTCTCTCTCTCTCTCTCTCTCTCTCTCTCTCTCTCTCTCTCTCTCTCTCTCTCTCTCTCTCTCTCTCTCTCTCTCACTCACTCACTTTGACACCCACTCTCTCACTCACTCACTTTGACACTCACTCACTCACTCACTTTTATACTCACTCACTCACTCACTCACTTTTATACTCACTCACTCACTCACTCACTCACTTTGAAACTCACTCACTCACTCTCTCTCTCTCTCTCTCTCTCTCTCTCTCTCTCTCTCTCTCTCTCTCTCTCTCTCTCTCTCTCTCTCTCTCTCTCTCTCTCTCTCCTGCAAATCAGTAGGGTCTGAATGGTCAGTCTTTTGTTAAGACTGCATGACCTCTGACCTGGACAATAGCAGATCTCTCTCCCTCCCTCTCCCTCTCCCTCTCTCTCTCTCTCTCTCTCTCTAGAGATATGTTCTCTCTATCTCTCTCCAAGCACACACTTATTGAAGGCAACAAGTGTCAATTTTGACCTGGGTGTTTTGATAAGGCAATGGTAGCCTGCACAAAGGGACCCCCGGTGTGCTCTGTCTGTCTGTCTGTCTGTCTGTCTGTCTGTCTGTCTGTCTGTCTGTCTGTCTGTCTGTCTGTCTGTCTCTAGAAATATGTTCTCTCTCTATAAATATTTTCCCTTAAAAATCCATCTGTTTCAAATGATAACAATGTTTTGGCAGTTACTTATTCAGCCAATGGTGTATAATTGTCACATTTCACTAGTCAATAGCTGGAAGTATTAAATTGTATATTTCATTCCAATATATGAGGTATTTAGTTAGATTTTGATTTAAATATCAATATGTAGTTCTACATAACTACAGTTTCCGCACGCTCATTAAGTGCCATCATCCTCTACGAATCAATAAATCCATAGCAATAAGTTGAAAACCATCGGTAAAGCAATAGTTTCTGGACACATAATATTTTGGCTATAATTTTGTGACTAATAGAATTCAACATCTATGGGAGAACAATATTTATGTATACATGTGATAAATCTGTAATTCCACTTTGTTTGTACAGACATATTGCTTTTGGGCAACCAGGAAGGTTGTTCCACAGTTTCAATACGGAATATTGAAAAGTAATTAACGTTGTACAATCTTGTAACTCCCAATTCCTCGCTCTTTCTCTCTGTCTGCCTGCCTGTCTAAAGATAGGCCCTCCCTCACCCCTTAAATTCCTTCCCCATCCTTTAGTCCCTGTCTCCCACCCCCCCTCATAAAGACCCCCCCCCCCTTCCCCAGAGAATAGAATGAACCCCCACCCTTCCCACATCACCTCTCTCTATCTCTCTCTCTCTGTCGCTATTTTTAACGATAACTTCTATTTGTAGTTCCCCTTATCATCCAAGGATCTCATAGGGCTATCTGTGTACATATAAATGTACACAAAGCGCAGAAACGGTGAACGGTTAGCCTTTAAAGTTGTCCATAGCGTGCATACCGCTCGTCCACAGAAGTCCGGGGTTACCAGGCCTGGGGATTCTTATTAGAAGAGTTCTGGGATAACCTCCAATAGAGGAGTCCCCCCCAATAGAGGATCCTGAGGACAAGCGGTAGAAATGCATAGTTCAACAAACCTGACGAGGTCCAAAATACCAAAATAAGAAAGAATAAAATATGTATTTCATTGCAAACTATGAAAATAATAAAAGTCTTCACGTAATCGATGGTTAATAATTGGCAACATTTACAATTAAATTACATAAGTAATAAAAAGTAATCCATAATTCATCATAATTTTGATTAACAATATACGTGTTCCGTTTTTTCTTTACACGCCAAGACAGTGGATACTCGATTATTACAATATATCACAACCAGTTTAATGGTCAACCAAAACGCACAGCCGTACGTAACCCCGACTGTCCCCAACTGACAACGTTACGGTAACAACAGAAGTATGATGCCTAATATTGAAATGCAGATTTTTAATAATAAGATATTTTGATAATGTTCAAATTTAAGTTTTGTATGTTTGTATTTTCCCATGTGGTCTTGTCACCCTGTTATTCTGCAGAGTCGTTCAAAATCCTTTGAGGTTAGTGGAAATCAGTTCTCACTCTGTTCCTTTGTTGTCCTGTGTTGGTTTGGGCCCGTTATCCTTGATCCCCAGTGAAGCGCAGAGACGCAAGTGATAAGGAACGGCCAACCCCATATTTATGACATCTTAAGGAATGATGACTTAGATGACCATATGGTTAACAAAGGCTTTTGGTTTGTTTTGAGGCAGCTGTCCTCAGCAACACTTCTGAATGTGTAAGAACTCCTGGCCACTCAGCGGACCTCTCTGCGGACCCTTTAGAAAATGAAGGGCTCCGCAGGGAGAAATCCCATCTGAGGTCTCAAATTGTTGAATAATATGCTTATTTTTAGGTCTGTTGATGCATGTTATGATGCATCTTCGTTCGTGCTTTTCTTACGAATGTGTATATATAGATAAAAAATAAAATGAAAATAAAAATAAGTAAAAATATAAAATGAAAACAAATGGTGGATTCATATACCATGTGTGAATGTCCTCTTGTGTGTGTCAGAGCCACCAAAATAATGGAGGTTACTCGACTGTCACATACACGAGGGGATATTGAAAGCATATCACATATAAAACTAAGATAATTAGAAAATGGTTCATTATAATTAACTGGCAATAACATTTGCTTCACCCAATAACTTCTGAATTTTTCTTTTAGGTTCAGTTTTTGTTTTGTTTTAGAATATCACCCTATATTTATTGCCCAGATGTGCATAATTCGGATGACTCTTATTCTACCTAGTTTAGACAGTTTTAATTGCCCTGGCTCAAGATTCCCCCATAGACTTGGTGTAAAACGTTGGATTGTGGCGCTCCTTGGGAGCCTCCGAGCCACGCGTTAATCTCGCGCTCCTTCGGGGAGAATTCAAGTGGGGCAGGATTAAAAGGTTGAATTAACGTATCGATTTGATGCTGACCAACAAAAAACTAGATAATTATAATAATAATTACTGTTCATGTAATGGTATAGTTGGGTCTGGGACCTGCGTAGCAAAAAAAAAAAAAATATATATATATATATGTTTTGGAAATAGTAATGGACGTGTCCGGGACATGTATAGCTATAAATAAGTAAAGATAAAACTGCGTTTTACTTTACTTCACTTTGCTAAGACGTATGCACGTTTAATGTGGTATGCAAAAGGCAGAGAATAGACACGTTTGATGTGGTATGCAATGTACATAGGAGTGAATCAAGTGTGGACAACATCAAATGCGAACAATACGTAGAATAAATGAAGATTAGGTCATCCAATATACATAGTTAGTGTAGGACAATCGGGTAGTATAATGAAGGTAACTGTTGGAACCAGATACGGTTACAAAGAAGTGATGTTGAACATACAAATTTTAACATTGTAATTTCCCTTTTTTCATCATTTTGGGTTTATAAGATAAGAAATGGATTAGCAATACATCTGCTCGCCAGGGACAATATAGGCTCAATTTAGATTCAGAAGTAGTAGGTTAACCTTTCAAATGCCACTGCTACTGCTGTAACGCTTTTATACAACGTCAGCGTCTCATAGTCTGATATTTATTTTTACTCTGATAAGTTACGGCGCATCTGACTCATGAAACATTTACGGTTTACTGCATTTAACAACAGCGTGGTCTCAAGACGGCTGCATAGACCCACAACTATCGACCTTTGGTTTTGTATGTACTGGTCTTCATATATCTTCATTATGGATTGGTTTATGTACAGATGATTAAGGAAAGGAACTTCAACTTGGTTGCACTACACCGTTGTTAGGATTGGTTAATTCTAATGCGCATGGCTGAAGCAATGCGCAAGGAGGGATGTAGTGTGAATTAGGGCTGAACGATTTTAAGAAAAAATTGAAATTGCGATTTTTCTGGTAGAGATTGCGGTTTCGATTTCAACCACGATTTATTTTCTTTAAATCAAGTTTCAGTATAAATGAATATAACCAATGAATTCCATTAAGGTAATAGGCAACAGATTTCAAATGCAAGACTGTTTATTCAAGTACCTAAGAAACAACAACCAAAAAAGTCAAATAAAAAGGGAGCCCTCTTTCTTAAGTAAACTTGCTTCAATGGCTCATCAGCATCAAAATAATTGCACTTTTGTAAAATATATAAAATATATTAAAAAAAAAAAAAAAAAAACCCGCAGCTTTGACGATCCCAAAATCGTAATGCTTGAGATCGCGATTTTCGGTCGAAAACGATAGATCGTTCAGCCCTAGTGTGAATATTAAATCAAGGTTGAAGGTTGAAATCAGCTCAGAATAAGGAATGGGACACTCAAAACAAAAATTTAAAATCTGCACAAGCACTAAATAGATCAATTATAATACAAACATGTTTGAAACGCATACAATTTTCAGGTCCTATGTTTCCAGAAGCAAGGTGAGCACCGTGTATCACTCTGACACAGCTAACTTTGCACGTAATGCTTACGGTTAGATTCATGCTTACACTTACATTTCTAGGGTCCCATAATGGACTTCCATTAGAACAATTAAAAATAGAATTATAGGAAATGTTTTTGAACAACTAACTGCTGTACATGAGTTTGTATTTCTACAATAGAAACAAAAGTTCTAGAACCAGATGCAGACACACCCGGAGCCGATAAACTGCCTCCGCCGAGCAAGGAGTAACAGTCACATGAGGAGATCAAATAACGGCAGGAGTTGAATTGGTTCTGTTTTGCTTGTCCACCATATAAAAATTATGTATATATATATTGTTTAGATAAATAACATGTATCATAATCAGCAACACTTCGTTCAGTTTAACAGATAAAGTTAAAAGGAATATATATATAGATATGGAAATGTTATTGACAGAGCAAGGAGGGGTAAATGCGATGATAGGCACAACGTGTTGTACTTTATCCCCAATAACACAGCTCTGGATGGGTTGCTGGCATAATTACAATCCCTCAGGTTAGAATTGGCAGAGAACTCCGGCATTAATGACCCTTTCACAGGATGGATGGAGAATATGTTTGGGAGGTGGAAAAGCATGATCCAGTAAGTGCCCGTCGCGGGAATAAATGCAGAGACCGTGTTAATTGTCACCGGCTGCCGTTGTATTCCCTGTGCACGAGGGCTACTGCATCTGCTGATCCCCACAGCAGTGGGCGCTACAGAAGCGCCAAATGCCATTCAGGCTTACATGGGGATCAGATATGATCCGATGAAAGTGAATGATACATCACCTGAGGGGCCCGACCATATCCAGCTGTAATATGTAGAATAGTCAACACCTATACTATTCTAGTAGAAGCGCCTGTATATAAGATAATCAATATCCCGGATTTACTTGAATAACAAATTTCTAACAACCATACCAGGCTGTTTGTTATTGTATAGTGTTGCGAGTGCAGCCCGTTATTTCTGAATCGCTGCATTGATAATGGTACTGTTGATCTTCCTTGAGACGGTTGTTTTACAGGCCACCTGTTACTGACACGACGACGACGGAGAACCTGTTTGGAGGCTCCCATGATGTAGGAGTAACCTCTCTGAGTTGAGCCCTTGACAAGGAGGGACGAGTCTTGGGTTCATGAATTACAGGCCCGACGGCGACAGAAAAAACAATGACTACGATAATAACAACGCCCAAAACCACCCACATGAACCTGCGCACCAATACACGAAGATCACCTGAACCCCCCAAATCCATGCTAGCCTATCATAACATCGCCCAAAACCACCCACATGAACCGGCGCACCAATACACGAAGATCACCTGAACCCCCCAAATCCATGCTAGCCTATCAATCATTTTGAAATTTTAAAATTGTATTATGACCACCAATTTTTACTTTACTTTTGCTCATGTTGAAAATTGTATGACCTTGTAGCACATTACCAAAAGTATTAGCTCAGGATTTCTATGGATAGTTTTGTTTGTGTGCTGTTTGGCCATGTGATTGTATGATAACAAGATTTATGTTCATTGTTGTATTGTTAAATAATGACCTGTATTTCCAATGAGACCCACAAGGTGAATGCCGTCTCAGTATTATGAGCGCGTAGTGTTTTTTTCCCTCTATTCAAGAGTTGTTCCCACACGGTTGATGGTGTCGATGATTGATCCTACTTTGGATATGTTTTTCGGTGTGGTAAATGGTGTTTATGATTTAAAATATTATTGTATGGTCATCTGAGATGACCAAGGAGGGACTGTTAGGTATTTTAAGAACACAAGCTGCATTTCCGAGTCCATAAGAGCCTCCAGATCGTGGAGGCGGGTTAGAACTCTCTCGGCAGCGATTAGACATAGATGGATTTATGCCTTTGATCAGCTAGGAGAATACTCGCACGTGCTTAGAATACATCTTCAATCTCTCTTTACTTCGGAGTATCAGTTTACCATACCGAAAATACTTTATACAAATAAAGTCTCTTTAAAGATATTCCTTTGGATTCGACCCCTCTTTCCTTGAAGAACTCTGCAATAGATATCTATAACAAATAATGCATATTATCACAGCCAAAAGCTGTGTGCGCCTCCAGACGATATTATGAATCACAAACGACGTTGTCGGGTTCTGCGACGTCTCTGGTTCTTCCACTTTCACGTTAACCTGAAGTCGACTGAACCGGGCGCTGCCTGCTGCCGGCTGCCCGCTGCCGGGCGATGGTGCCTCGCGGCAACCGGCGGCATGTCGCAGTTCATGTAGGCCTACTTCAGCGAGTCAAAGCCAAAGTTCCTTTCCCCCAATTCCTTCTCAACCATGGCTGAGATAACCCCCAATACGAGTCTCGTTGTAGAAATACCAGAGACGAGAGTCCGACGTGTTATGCGCCATTAAACCAAAAGCAGAACGGTTATCCAAATAACAAGGAAGTGTACAACACTTGCGTTACAGTCCTGGAGCTCTATATCTAAATAATATCATATAATACATAGAAATCTATATCATTTAATACATATTATCATGTGACCCGGCCCGGAGGAAGCCCGGGGCCCCCGTCTGGAGCCAGGCCCAGACGGAGGGCTCGATGGCGAGCGCCTGGTGGCCGGGTTTGCCACGGAGCCCGGTCGGGCACAGCCCGAACAAACTACGTGGCACCCCCCCTCTCTTCATCCCATGGGCCCACCACCTGTGGGAAGACCCGTTGGGGTCGGGTGCGCAGCCACATGGGTGGCAGCGAAGGTCAGGGGTCTCGACGGACCAGACCCGGGCGGCAGAAGCTGGCTCTGGGGACGTGGAACGTCACCTCGCTGTGGGGAAAGGAACCGGAGCTTGTGAGGGAGGTGGAGCGCTATCAGTTAGATCTGGTGGGGCTTACCTCCACGCACAGTCTCAGCTCTGGTACCGTACTCCTGGATAAGGGTTGGACTCTATTCTTCTCCGGAGTTGCCGAGGGCGTGAGGCGCCGGGCGGGTGTGGGGATACTCATAAATCCCCGGCTGAGCGCCGCGGTGTTGGAGTTTACCCCGGTAGACGAGAGGGTCGCCTCCCTGCGCCTAAGGGTTGTAGGGGGGAAAACTCTGACTGTTGTTTGTGCGTATGCACCAAACAGCAGCTCAGAGTACTCGGCCTTCTTGGAGACCCTGAATGGAGTCCTGTATGGGGCTCCAGTAGGGGACTCTGTAGTTCTGCTGGGAGACTTCAACGCCCACGTGGGCAACGATGGAGACACCTGGAGAGGCGTGGTGGGGAGGAACGGCCTCCCTGATCTAAACCCGAGCGGTCGTTTGTTATTGGACTTCTGTGCTAGTCATGGATTATCCATAACAAACACCATGTTCGAACATAAGGGTGCTCATAAGTGTACCTGGTACCAGAGTACCCTAGGCCGAAGATCGATGATCGATTTCGTGATCGTGTCATCTGATCTGAGGCCGCATGTTTTGGACACTCGGGTAAAGAGAGGGGCGGAACTGTCAACCGACCACCATCTGGTTGTGAGTTGGATCAGGGAATGGGGGAAATTTCCGGATAGACCTGGTAAGCCCAAACGAGTAGTGCGGGTGAACTGGGAACGTCTGGAGGAGGCCCCCGTCCTAGGTATCTTCAACTCACACCTCCGGCGGAGCTTTTCTGGCATTCCTGTGGAGGTTGGGGGCATTGAGCCGGAGTGGGCGGTGTTCAAAGCCTCCATTGCTGAAGCTGCGGTGGCTAGCTGTGGCCTCAGGGTCTTAGGCTCCTCAAGGGGCGGTAACCCTCGGACACCGTGGTGGACACCGGTGGTCAGGGAAGCCGTCCGACTGAAGAAGGAGGCCTTCCGGGATATGATATCCTGGAGTACTCCTGACTTGGTTGCAGGGTACCGACAGGCTCGAAGGGCTGCAGCGGCTGCCGTCTCGGAGGCTAAGCAGCGGGTGTGGGAGAAGTTCGGAGAGGCCATGGAGAAGGACTTTCGGTCGGCACCAAAGTGTTTCTGGAAGACTATCCGGCACCTCAGGAGGGGGAAACGGGGAACCATCCAAGCTGTGTACAGTAAGGATGGGACTCTGTTGACCTCAACTGAGGAGGTCGTCGGACGTTGGAAGGAACACTTTGAGGAACTCCTGAATCCGAATAACACGCCCTCTATGTTGGAGGCAGAACTCGAGGTTGATGGTGTTTCGTCGTCAATTTCCCTGGTGGAGGTCACTGAGGTAGTCAAACATCTCCGCAGTGGCAAAGCCCCAGGGATTGATGAGATCCAGCCAGAAATGCTAAAGGCTCTGGGTGTTGAGGGGCTGTCATGGTTGACACGCCTATTCAACATCGCGTGGGAGTCGGGTACAGTGCCAAAGGAGTGGCAAACCGGGGTGGTGGTTCCCCTGTTCAAAAAGGGGGACCAGAGAGTGTGTGCCAATTACCGGGGTATCACACTTCTCAGCCTCCCTGGTAAAGTCTACTCCAAGGTGCTGGAAAGGAGGGTTCGGCCGATCGTCGAACCTCAGATTGAAGAGGAACAATGCGGTTTTCGCCCCGGACGTGGAACTACGGACCAGCTCTTCACTCTCGCAAGGATCCTGGAGGGGGCCTGGGAGTATGCCCATCCGGTCTACATGTGTTTTGTGGATCTGGAGAAGGCGTATGACCGGGTCCCCCGGGAGAAACTGTGGGAGGTGCTGCGGGAGTATGGGGTAAGGGGGTCTATCCTCAGGGCCATCCAATCTTTGTACTCCCAAAGCGAGAGCTGTGTTCGTGTTCTCGGCAGCCAGTCAGTTTCGTTCTCAGTGGGTGCTGGTCTCCGCCAGGGCTGCGCCTTGTCACCAATCCTGTTTGTGATATACATGGACAGGATATCGAGGCGTAGTCGTGGTGGGGAGGGGTTGCAGTTCGGTGGTCTGAGGATCTCGTCACTGCTTTTTGCAGATGATGTGGTCCTCATTGGATCATCGGCCTGTGACCTTCAGCACTCACTGGATCGGCTGGCGGCCGAGTGTGAAGCGGCTGGGATGAGGATCAGCACCGCTAAATCTGAGGCCATGACTCTTAGCAGGAAACCGGTGGATTGCTTACTCCGGGTAGGAAATGAGTCCTTAGCCCAAGTGAAGGAGTTCAAGTACCTCGGGGTCTTGTTCGCGAGTGAGGGTACTATGGAGCGTGAGATTGGACAGAGAATCGGAGCAGCGGGGGCGGTATTGCGTTCGCTTTACCGCACCGTTGTAACGAAAAGAGAGCTGAGCCGCAAGGCAAAGCTCTCGATCTACCGGTCGATCTTCGTTCCTATCCTCACCTATGGTCATGAGGGCTGGGTGATGACCGAAAGGACGAGATCGCGGGTACAAGCGGCCGAGATGAGTTTTCTCAGAAGGGTGGCTGGCAGCGGCTCGGATTAGAGCCACTGCTCCTTTACTTAGAAAGGAGTCAGTTGAGGTGGTTCGGGCATCTGGTAAGGATGCCCACTGGGCGCCTTCCTTGGGAGGTGTTTCAGGCACGTCCAGTGGGGAGGAGACCTCGGGGAAGACCCAGGACTAGGTGGAGAGATTATATCTCAACACTGGCCTGGGAACGCCTCGGGATCCCCCCGTCAGAGCTGGTCAATGTGGCCCGGGAAAGGGAAGTCTGGGGCCCCCTGCTTGAGCTGCTCCCCCCGCGACCCGACCCCGGATAAGCGGATGACGATGAGGATGAGGGTTTTGATTATCACCTTGGATCATTCTTGTTTTAGGAATACTGTAAATATTGTAATGAGTAGGCTATGCCACTAGTTTTTATATATGCTGTCTTCAAGTTGTAAACATGTGATGAGACCTGTAAATATTGTAATTACTAGGCTATGCTAACATCCATGTTTTTGTTTAATCGGAACACAACTGCTGCACTTAAAATAAATGATATCAGATGGAGAAAGAGTATTGTGATTTATTGTAAAGCAGTCTCTTTTAACTTTCAGAGGTATTTAAGGAGGCAAAATGGTAGATGAAAATGTACCTTTAGATGACCACAGTGGGATAGTTCATTCATCAGCCAAAAGCATGTTAACATTCACTATGAACTTGATTTAGCTGTATCAAAAAAATCATATAGAACATGCAGTCAATGTCTGATGTTGCCATTTAGCTGTTCGATGAGGTAAGCAGAAAACAATCTGATTGTACCGTGGATCTTAGCCATCATCGCAACAATTGCCCCCCCTGAGAAATTTGTCAGGAGCCGCCACTGCCTTTGGGACTTTGCGTATGGAGAAAATGATATGAGGTTGCAGCTGATCCCAATTCTTACCATCCACATCTACAACTTTGCGCAGCATGTACTTTAGGGTTTGATTGAACCTTTTTATGAGTCCCTCTGTCTGAGAGTGATAGACAGAGGTTTTAATTTGCCTCTCTTTCAGACTTTGGCACAGTCTTTTCATCACCCCAGACCTTAAGCGTGACCCCTGGTCTGTGAGGATTTCCTCAGGCAAGCTCGCTCTACTGAAGAGCAGGAACATTTACCGGGTGACCGCCCTTACTGTACGTCCACACCAGAAGCGAATTGAGCGACCAAATCGCCGGAAGTCATTCACTTTCTATGGGCAAGAGCGACCAAAGCGACCAAAGCGACCAACGCTACCAGCGGCCAAAGTTGAGCGACCAGAGCGTCCAAAAAAAGTTGAAAACTTTTTAACTTTATGCAAATTACTATGACACGCTTCAGCGGCCAAACACTGACAGCCAATCGGAATGTAGGCGCTCTTCGCTTGCGTGGATCCCAGGGAACACCGGCAGGCACTTTGGTTCCTACCTACCTTTATTGACTCACTGAACAAAATGTCGGCTGAAGTATTAATCGCGGCTGTAACTGGGCACCCGGTGTTGTACGACCCAACCCTTTTTCAGTTCAGAGATCGAAACGCCAAGGCTCTGGCCTGGGCGGAGGTGTCACGCGTGGTTGGTTGGTCTGGTGAGTGAGTTAATGAAACGTTTGAGATTATTGTAAAATAGGCGCCATACATGCCTGCTAACCGAGATCCTAGCATACTAATCTTCCTTGCTCTGAATGGGACGATCGTTTTCAAATATCGAAAATACATACGTTGTGCAAAGGAATAATACGTTGTGCAAAGGAATAATGCATGCATAATAATGCAAATTAATAATGCACGGAACAAACGTGTCACTTCAATGCGGTTTAATTGAGGATAGACAGCTGACAAATGACCATTTAGCTTTAATCCAAAGCAACTTACAATAAGTCATTTGACATAAGAAGTGAAACAATATATTGCTGTAAGTCACAAATATAATGACAATGACAGCTGTGTTTTCTGTTTTGTGTGCAATAGTTAATGAGTGCATCAAGAAATGGAGGGGTCTCAGGGACACCTACAGGAAGAATAGGAAAAAGGAAAAGGAAAGGAGGAGGAGTGGTGCAGGGGCAGGTGGAGGGAAGCCATGGAAGTATGCCCGCATAATGGCCTTCATAGATCCATTCATGGAAGACCGCCATAGCCAGACCAACATGGCAGGGCCAGTGAGTGAGAGTGAGAGTGAGGAGGACACAGACCAGGCAGCACCAGGGAGAGCAACGGTCGAGGACCAGGAGGCACCGGTAGATAATCAGGCAGCACCAGGGAGAGCACCGGTCGAGGACCAGGAGGTACCAGGGAGAGCACAGGCCGCTGACCAGCTAGCACCACAGGCCGCTGACCAGCTAGCACCACAGGCCGCTGACCAGCTAGCACCACAGGCCGAGGAGCAGGCAGCAGGAAAGAGCAGGAGAAAGACAGGACGAGGCAGAGACCAGACTCGTGATGCTCTTGATGCGGAGAGGCTCATCACAGCTATAGAGGCTGTTAGCAATCGAGTAGTGAGTGAGAGTCCTCCAGAGGACTCTCACTCACTATTCTTTCGAAGCCTCCAAGAGGATTTCAAAAAGCTGTCTCTTAAGACTAGAGAGGGTCTAAAATTCGAAATGTACAGGATGGTGTACGAGGCCAAGTGTCGTGAGGTTGACATGTGGGATGAGGGGAACGGGGTGCAGCTGACAACATTGTGAGGGGTGTTATAGTAAGCTTGTTACCCTCGTAGTGCTGTCAGCTGCACCTTGTTCTTCTCCCTCACATGCCATTTATATATACACACACACACACACACACACACACACACACACACACACACACACACACACACACACACACACACACACACACACAAATACATTACAACTTTCTTTTGATGTTCTCTTTCACATGTACACAAGTTTGTTTCTTTGTTTGTTAAGTTCCCACATGTGCACTTTTATCAGCATTTGCTGATTTGTTAAATTGAATAAATATTTCCAAAAAAAAAGTTACAATGTTATTGTAAAATATAGGCCTATGCTTTGAGGACATTAAATTACTGCAGTTTAAATGACTGCAGTTTTTGAAATCGTCACATAAACCAACTAATCGACAAGACGAGGGATAAATGACAAGGGATATATCTCTTGACTTTTATCCCTATTTTCCCCACTATTCACGGAGCCTGAGGTGAATAATTGTTAATTAAATAGTCTAAGATAGATAGATAGCCTAGTCAAGTCTTTATTAATACCAAACGACACAAATCGTCGGGAATCCATTTAGGTGGTTCGGCCCACACAGGACAGTAGCCTACAAGACCACACAGAACAAGTCTGACTGGACATACACACAATACATTACATTAAAACTAGACACGCACACGCGTTGATAGATAGATAGACAGATAGGCCTAGATAGATATATATGTTCCATTATTTGCCTTGCGGAGCCAACCAGTCCTGTGCACGTATGCAAATTAGCCATGTGCGCCATGTGCGTCTGTTTGTTTTGAGTGCGATGAATGAGTGCAGATCATGATTTGCAGATGCAGATCAGTGAAACATATTTTAACTAGCCTACTACAGCACGCAGGGTTTTTGTTCTCGGTTGTAATTAGCCTACATTTTAGTATTTAGAGTTTTTTGATATTGGGGGGAATCACTGTCCTACTTGTTGTCGAAGCACTTTATCCAACAAGCAAAACCGTCTCGGCAATATGGCCAAAGTGTATGGTATGGAAGTAAATCTGTGCCATCGGTAAATCAGAACAACTTTCCATTTTTTCACTTTCTTTAATGAAAGATAGCCGTGAAATGACAATAACCAAACATGTCATGAGCAGCTAAAGGTGCTGGTATGTTTACATCTAAATAGTCATTAACTTCCGGTTCCGTTATGTGTAACAACATAGAGGTCCGTAGTGCAATATTCCCTATCCCCCCCTGAGCCTTTAACACTCTAACACAAAGGCTGATTAAAACAACAAAACAGCACCAAACGAATGGTTGTACGCACTATGCGCCACAAGAACGAGCGGAAGGCCCAACATGAACACAATGCCCACAGAACCCATCAAAGACTACCCCATAGCAAAGTCCTTATGCCAGGCAGGCACACCGGCCCTCCTGGTGGACCGGCGCAAGTCTGTCGCCGGCGGCACATCGGGTGGCGGTGGGAGAGGGGCCATAGGGGCCACAAAGCCCAGCGGTGGCGCACGAAGGACGCCCTGGGCCGGCACCACTGGCACGATAGGGGTGGGCTGCATCCCGCGCCGGGGAGAGCCTGCAGGTGGCGGTGCCGGTGGTGGAGCGGGCCCTGACTCCGTCACGGGCCTCACCGGGCCGCTCGCAAGACCAGGAAGCCGCGGTGCTGCGGCGAGTGCTGGTACAGCGACACGAGACGCCAGATCGTCATAGATCGATCGAGGCGGGGGCCGGTCGCTGTGGACCGGGTAGAACTTGCGCAGGAATCTTCGCTTCCGTGTTGAGGTCCTGCCCGACCCGTCGATCTTGATCACGTACTGATCGTGCTGGCGCACCTCAACGACACTGCCCGTCCTGTCCCACTTGTTAGGGTGAGGTCCCGTCTGGTTCTGTACGCGGACAAAGTCCCCCACCTCGAGAGGAGGGAGGCGTTTGGTGTGCTCTGCCCAAGCGTCAGCTGTGCGGATGTGGCGTTTGCGGAGGGCCTCCTCCCTTGCCGTCAGCGTCTCACGCCATGTTACGTGCGGCCTGTACCTCCCGGGTGGAATCGGGATGAAGTCGCGGATGGGCCGGCCGAAGACACACATCGCCGGGGATAGCTTCGTGTCGGGGTCCGGCGTATTACGGTACTGGAGTATCGCCCTCTACACAGCGTCGGTGTCGAGTTCGCCCTTCGGGCCTGTATTGTCAGTGATGAGCCGCTTCATCGTCTTCACCCCGATCTCTGCGCGGCAGTTGCTGTGGGGGAAGGCCACCGATGAGAGGCGGTGGTGTACGCCCCATCTGTGAAGGAAAGACCTGGTCTCGGCGGAGGTGAACTCCGGCCCCCCGTCCGATGCAAGCTCCTCCGGAGTCCCGTACGTGGCAAAGGCACGGCGTAGGTGGCATATGAGGTCTGCGGCGCCACCCGTCGACCTCGAGATGATTGGCCAATTCGAGTAGCGGTCAACTATCACAAGATAGTGCACACCCCTGTGCATGAAAAAGTCTGAACACACAGCCTGGAAAGGGTAAATGGCCATGACAGGCGGGGTCGGCGGCGCCGCGGGCTGAGAGGGCGCCATCCGGTGGCAGTGTTCACAGTTATTCCGAGCGGCGCAGATGTCAGCCGACATGCCTGGCCAGAACACAGACGATTCCGCGCGGGCAGTCATCATGGAGACGCCTTGGTGGGCAGCGTGCAGGGCGCTCAGCACTTCGCCACGGAGTGAGGGTGGTATGACTACCCTATCCTTGTACAGGACCACCCCATCAGCTGATGTGATACCTCGCGGTACTGGTGGAAGCCACGAATCGCCACCGGCATCCAAGCCCTTGACTCGGGGAAGCTGTCTGCCGCCATCTCCTCCAACGTGCGCATATCATCGCTGCTGCTTATGGCCTCCCTGACACGGTCCCATGTCACGGACTGCAGCGATTCAAGCCCCGCAGCGCACCAGGCCAGGTCGCCCTCCTCAACATCATCGGCCACTGGCCCTGCCCACCGTATGAGAGACAGCACATCAGCGTGTGCGCTGGGTGAGAGGTGGGTCACCATGGCGGCATTGTCGTCTGGAAGATCCATGGGCGACGGGCACGGTGTGCCGACCGGCCTGGGCGACATGGCATCTGCAGCCCTGTTCTTCATCCCGGGGACATGAATGATGCGGAAACGATAGCGCAGGGTCTTCTCCTTGAGGTTCCTGAGACGGGGGTTGGGTATGTCGTCGAGTGCTCTGTCGCCAAGGAGTTTGAGTAACGGCTTGTGGTCGACTGCCACAATCAGGTCCCTGCAGCCCAACACGAAGTAGCACGCTTTGTCCAAGGCGTCAGCGACCGCGAGCGCCTCGCCCTTTACAGGCGCGTATCTGGACTCGGCCGCATGTGTGAACCTGCTGCCAACCAGGGTCACCTTCCATCCATCAGCGCAGCAGAAGGGCCTGACCGGCGTGCACTGACAGTGCTTCTGGAACAGCCAGAAGCCGACGCCCTCCTTTGACCAGTCCGTGGCGAGGCATGTTGGCTTGGACGCGGACGCCGCAGACGCCGCGCTCGATCTCCTGGACGATCTCCTCCTTTGATTCGCGGAAAACGTTCTCTAATTCCGGATAGCCTCCAGGTAACGGCTGCATGGCCGTACGTCCGACATGGTGATTGTGAAGCCCGCGAAGTCCACCGAGGGTGCGGCGAAGACAATTTTTTTTTGCCACAAACGTCCAGCCATTGTGCCGCCTGGAAGTAACTCTCCTCAATTGTATCAGCCCACAGGAGTGTGTCGTCCACACACTTGGTCTTGTTGCCGATGTCCGCAACCACCTCATCATAGCGCCGTGAGTAACCGTCTCCAGACGCTATGTACCCCTGTTGCGCCGAAAGGTACCGGTAGCGCCCCCATGGTGTGATGAACGTCGTCTTGTGGCGGTCACCTTCATGCAGTGGGACGCTGTGGTAGCCATTCCAGGCGTCGAATACAGTCTTGCATTTCCCACTGGGCACCTGTCTCGCCTGGTGGAAGGGAGATTGCGTGTGGTGGGTCTCACGGAGCGCATGCTTGTTCAGTGCTTGGAAATCAACGGTACGTCGTGGCTTGCCGTTCTTCTTTGCGCAGATCACCATGCGGTGACACCACGTCACTGGCGTGCCAATGGGCACTTCTTCCAGCACGCCAAGACGAAGTCCTGGTCAAGGCCCACCTTCACCTCACCTTGCCAGTGTATAGCGACTGGGATGGGGGTGTGGCAGGCGACCGGCGTTACATTCGCAATGAGCATGAGACGAAGAGGTGGACCAGACATTCTCGGCAAGGGCTGGTGGGGACATGTATTGAATGCGCTCTGAGCGTATAGTCCAAGTAAGTGTTTCCGTAGAGCTCCCCTGTTAGCCTCTGTGGCCGGCATGGGGAGCGTGGTTGGCTTGGTCGGAGGTTCCGCACGCCGCGGGCAGTCAGATGGGTCTGAGGTCGCAAGGTTGACCTCCCCGAGTGTTGGGAACCTGTCTGAGATCATGCCCAGGTCCACACAGGCTGTACGAGACAGGAATATACGGTCTGAGGTGTCAGTCACGTACGCGATCTGGCGCATCTCCAATCTCCGGGCGTCGCTGCTGTTACCAGCAAACCTGACGACGGCGGCCCCGAGAATCCGTATGCCTTCATTATTCGCGGCCTTCATGGTCATGGATATAGGAATGAGGTCGTCTGTGTTCAGGCCCATCTGTTGGGCGACCTTGACGCCGATCAGGCAGCTCTGGCACCCCGTGTCAGCCATGGAAGGCAGGGTCACAGTGCGGGTGCGTTTCCGGAGGTCGAGGCCCAGTGCTTTGTAATCCTCGTTTTCAATGCTGAGTGTGAGGTGGATGTATGGCTGTGAGTTGGACGGGCACTTCATCCACTTGTCACACATGTCATCATACTGGTGGTGAGCGAGGGGGAGTGTGCGTACCATGTCGGCGGTGCTGGTGAGTGTGCACAGCTCGCCAAAGGCGGTTGCCTGCTGTTCGTCGCACACCCCATCAGTCTCCTCCGGAGCAGGCCTAGATGACGGCCACCCAGGCAGGCCTTGTCGAGGTGGTTTTGACCGTTGCATTTCCGGCACGTCTTGCCGTACGCGGGGCACTCGGCGCGCCTGGCACGCCACTGAGGCGTCTTGCCGTGGCCTGCCTCGCCGCAGTAGATGCACGTCCCCTCGGCCTTGACCTTGGATTGCTCCGCTCTGGCGCCCCCTCTGGCGCCCCCTCTGGCGCGGACGTCCTGCTGCTACCCCCGTCGATATGAGCTGCTGATAGTGTCCGTGCTCTGAGGGTCAAGCAGGCGTGACGCTGAGCGCTTCCCTGACTCTTTGGCTTCGATGTACTCTATTATGTCCTTTAGTGGCATATCCTGATTCTTTTCGCCAAGCAGATCGAGCTGTATTTCTTGGTCTGCTATGCCGCGGGCGATCACATCGCGCAATATTTCCTCTGTGAAGTCGTTGACTTGGTCACACCCCTCCTTAGTGCATGTCATTTTGTATTTACACGTGCCTGCCTGCCCCTTTAAGCGAGCATGAAATGATCGGATGGGCTCTTCGTGTCCCTGTCGCATGTTAGATAGGGCCACTCGAGCTACCATTATGTTTTCTGCATGGACAGAGAGTGCCCTTATGGCAGAGAGAACGTCCTTTTCATCACTGTCCACTAGGCTTTTGCCTGCAGCACGGGTGAGGTCTTTTCTCAGATCCTCCTCACAGCACTCTAGCAGTTGTGGTACAACATCTGATCCAATTAGTTTAGTGCCCCTCTTGTACTCACCCCAGCGGGTTAGGAAGTATGACCAGGTCTCGGCTGTTCCAGCCAATGCTATGGACGGGCGCCTGAGTTTCTCCACTTTGGCGTTTGCGCGCGGTTCCCTGGGGGCTTCAGTGTGTGTGGTCGCGTGTATGTTCAGCATGGCCACCACCACCGCTACTTCCGCATGTGTAGCCACATAGTCACACTCCTCGATAGGGCGAGGCACATCCATCCTTGGTTCCACAGTTTTATATATATATATATATATATATTTTTTTTTTATGCGCTCATATATTCAGGTTCCCGGGCGACGTTACTTGTAAATACACTCGCGGCCCACTCGTTCGTTTGATCGCATTTTCTTCGCGACGTCGGAGGTGTCTGCTTGGCTTCATCCAGGTGTTTGGTTATAAATAAGAACAACTTTCCATTTGTTCACTTTCTTTAATGAAAGATAGCAGTGAAATGACAATAACCAAACATGTCATGAGCAGCTAAAGGTGCTGGTATGTTTACATCTAAATAGTCATTAACTTCCGGTTCCGTTATGTGTAACAACATAGAGGTCCTTAGTTCAATATTCCCTAATCGGGTTTTGAAAATAAAAACACATTGAATTATAAGCACTGAATATTTATGCATTGAAATAACCTATCTGAATTTTTTGCCTCTGAATTTAACTCTTTTCATTTTCAATTTATCATATACACCTTTATTTTTCAATGTTAAAAAATTCAACGTTAAAATATTCAACTCAAATATTTTCAACGTCCCAAAATTCAGTCCGCCAAAGCCAGGCCCCCAGGATAGGCGCATACTTCCGCAATCCACCAGTGCTCAGAGGCCAAGCCTGATATTGCAGCTGTTTAAGCTGGCTGTGGACGGGGGTCCGTCATTTCATGTGGCCCAGAAGTAGATATCGCCGTCCACTCCAATACAAGTGGGGAACAGGATTGTGTCTCCGCAAAAAATGTCTGGATATCAATCAAAGGCTCATAATTATATTTCTACCCTGTTCTAAAAAAAATGTTTTTTCTTTTCAAAACGCCTCCTCAAGCGTTTTATTAGTGTAGGGATTTAGTTTACGTTGGGTGGGCAGCTGAAAGGAGTCGTACTGAAACAAACGGCTCCTTACTATGGACCTATTTTGAAGTGCACGGCTCCATTAACTTCCGAATTAAATTAAATTCCGAATTAACTTCCATTAACTCCATTAACTTCCAAAGTCTGAGATTTGTCCTTTTACTTAACATGAATGGCGTTGAACACGGATATATAACACACATATCATTGAAATAGCTGTAACAGGCACGGACGTATTGATTACCTGAATGATTATGGGAGACCTACGTAATTTTCATAAAATTGTTAATTGTCTAATATTAACCGTTCAGTTCCGTTGGTAGGTATTTCATTTTCATTTGCTTGTTTAGCTATGTATGACAGGGTTATGGTTAGCTATGTAGGCCTATGACAGTTGACAATGTTGGTGTAGGCTATTACAATTCATTATTTGGGTAGGCTACTCCAACTTCGTTGCTGGTCGATATGTAAACATTTACTTTTATATAAATTATTGATTGCATTTTTCGTAAATAGTTAGTTGGAAGGAATCTGTTTCTTAAGCAATAACATTGAACTGAATTTTTTAGGCCTACATACGTTTACTATGTTACTATGGTATTATATGGAGCAATCTTACATATTTATGAAGTTTCCAGATCAATAAAGTGGTATTGGCATATATATTCTAGAATTTGAAAAAGGATATGGATATAGAGTGGGTGACTTTATCAGTATGCTCAATCGAGATGGCCACAATAATAACCGCTCTTAGATGGGTTGTAGATACTAAGTTTTATAACAGATAATTCAATACGTGAAGATTTGGTGATAGAGGTAAAGCATCTTCTTTTAAATATTATAAGCCTTGGTTTAGTTATTCAGTTCTGTTGGATTCCAGCCCACCATGGAATATATGGCAATGAAATTGCTGATAAATTAGCTAAAAGATACTAACCTAATTAGAAGAATTTAACCTTAAGTATATGTATATATATATATATATATATATATATATATATATATTTTTTTTTATTCATTTCTTTTGTTAGTTAGTTTTATTCTGTTTATTTTGTTTCGTTAGTTTGTTTTTTTCTTTGAATTTATTTTTATGATTTAAAGTATCATTTGCCAACGTCCTTGTCACAAACTCCTGTGTAGTAGTCCAGTAGGTGGCGGTATATGGGGAAAAACCATGATCCACCACTAAACTAGAAGAAGAAGAAGATCTCTGCATCCGGTACGTCACGGACTAGGTCACGTGTCTTGGCCCCATAACGCGGAAGCAAATCGGTCCTGTATGTTACCCCTGTGCCGTGTTCCAATACCCGTACTTCCATGAGTATACTTAAAGGAAGTACACTATCTGCACTATCCGTACTCACTTGAGTACGGTAATTTGTCAGATGTGAGTGCTGTTCCAAATCGAGTAGCCTACTCCGTGGTGCACTTACCGGAAATTACGATCACGACTGCCGCCGCGGCTCCTCCCCCGCAATAAACATCCCGCTTTGAACGGTGAACTCTTTACCCCTAGCAGCTATAAAAAGCTATAGAAACTATAAAAACTACAAAATGACTATTAATTCAGGCTATGTGGAAAATGCGCCGACTTTGGCTCAGCCTGGCTCCGCCTCTTCCGCTACGTAGCTAAAATGGCTGCCGTTGAGTACGGAGAGTGTCCTTCGATCAGGCCCCCAGGATAGGCATATACTTCCGCAATCCACCCGTGCTCAGAGGCCAAACCTGGTATTGCAGCTGTTTTAGCTGGGAGTGGACGGGGGTCCGTCATTTCATGTGGCCCAGAAGTAGATATCGCCGTCCACTCCAATACAAGTGGGGAACAGGATTGTGTCTCCGCAAAAAATGTCTGGATATCAATCAAAGGCTCATAATTATCTTTCTACCCTGTTCTAAAAAAATGTAAGTTTTTTCTTTTCAAAACGCCTCCTCAAGCGTTTTATTAGCAGTTGATGTTGGGTGGGCAGCTGAAAGGAGCCGTACTGAAACAAACGGCTCCTTGCTATGGACCTATTTTGAAGTGCACGGCTCCATTAACTTTCCAGCCCACCATGGAATATATGGCAATGAAATTGCTGATAAATTAGCTAAAAGATACTAACCTAATTAGAAGAATTTAACCTTAAGTAGGCCTATATATATTTCTTATTTTTATTTATTCATTTCTTTTGTTAGTTTGTTTTATTTTGTTTATTTTGTTTCGTTAGTTTGGTTTTTTCTTTGAATTTATTTGTATGATTTAAAGTATGATTTGCCAACGTCCTTGTCCTTGTCAACGTCCTTGTCACAAACTCCTGTGTAGTAGTCCAGTAGGTCGCGGTATATGGGGAAAAACTATGATCCGCCACTAAACTAGAAGAAGAAGAAGATCTCTGCATCCGGTACGTCACGGAATAGGTCACGTGTCTTGGCCACATAACGCGGAAGCAAATCGCTCCTGTATGTTGCCATGCGCCACTGAGCAGGTTTGCATAGGAATGAATGGGCGGCCATTTTCCAGTCCGTGGTCCATCCTTTATTATGTCCATGCCTTCGATCCACACTTCACGATTAGCCCATTTTGAGTACCGCATCCGGGTCCTTGAAGTATACTTCTTTTCGCCGGATCTGAATTGGTATGGCAAGCCGAGTGTGCCACAATTCGACTTCAATTAAACGCGTTCTGAAATATGGCAAGCCGAGTGTGCCACAATTCGACTTCAATTAAACGCGTTCTGAAACGCCAGCACGCGTGCCCAGAACGCGTTTTGGTTTTCCAGAACGCGTTCCGGCGTTTCAGCGCGCGCGCCCAGAACGCGTTCCGGCGTTTCAGCGCGCGCGCCCAGAACGCGTTCTGGCATTTCAGCGCGCGCGCCAAGAACGCGTTCCTATGGCAAGCCGAGTGTGCCACAATTCGACTTCAATTAAACGCGTTCTGAAACGCCAGCACGCGTGGCCAGAACGCGTTTTGGTTTTCCAGAACGCGTTCCGGCGTTTCAGCGCGCGCGCCCAGAACGCGTTCCGGCGTTTCAGCGCGCGCGCCCAGCGTTTCAGCGCGCGCGCCCAGAACGCGTTCTGGCATTTCAGCGCGCGCGCCAAGAACGCGTTCCGGCATTTCTGCGCGCGCGCTCAGAACGCATATTAATGCGCTCCTCCCCTCAATTTTCTCAGCCAATAGATTTGAGCCGTTTTCACCCAATCATATGCTAGGGCAAACACACAGACAACATCAGTCGAGACCAGGGCCCCGTTTCCCGAAAGCGTCGTTAGCCTAAGTGGATCGTGAAGTGCGTCGAAAGGGCATCGTAGAGTTTTCACCGCGTTTCCCGAAAGCATCGTGGGGAACGAACGTCTTGAAAACGCTCGTAGCTAACGAGTACTCCAGGGGTGCTCGTAGGTACTCGTAGGACTCTAATGCCGCTTTTCCACCGCACATGTAGCTCGACTCGACACGACACGACTCGACACGACTCGACACGGTAGCAGCGCGGGTCCTTTTCCACCGCAAATAGTACCTCCGGGACGTGGGCGGGGTCGGCTGCGCGAAAGGGCCGTGACGTATTTTTGTACGCGACGCAAACAACACCTACGTAACCCACACATGGACAGAACCCACATAACAACAATGGAGAACATCGATGCGATGGTATTCGTGTTCGTATTATTAGCTGGCATGTTGAAGAAGTGGAATATGTTGGCTGCGGCGCTGCTATGGCTGTTACCAGCATGGTTGCCATGTCGCTCTCGTGACTTCGTCACACTCTCTGGCCAATCAGTGGCCGGCCGTCTGCCGACGTCACCTTTTAGCATCGGCTCAGCCGCTTGGAACCTAGAGCGAGGCGGTACTAGAAAAAGCAGCCACTTCAGGTACCAGATACCATGTTTTCGCGGTGGAAACGCAAAAAAGGCGAGCTGAGTCGAGTCGAGTCGAGTCGTGTCGAGCTGGTACCATGCAGTGGAAAAGCGGCATAAGAGAATCGTCAGCTATAGCCTCAGTGGCGACACCATCGGACATTCCGTCTATTGGATGCGTTTTATTAAAACGCATTGCGCCTTTATGTTCTTAGTTTGGTAATTAATAAAGATTATTAATTAATTTATTAATAAAGATGTTAAAATGGCCAAAATAAAACGGGACAGTCCAGAAAATGTTTGCGCAGGCAGGGCACTCAAAATGTGTGAGAGAAAGTGGGGGGATTTGTGCAGACTGACATAGGCTACTCATAAAACGTAGCATAAAATAATGTACAAAATAAAATAAAATTAAAAAAATTAAAAATAAAGAAATAAAATAAATTATAAAAAACAAGCAAAGGAGCAGGCAAAAGGCTGGGATATGGTGGGGATTGGTCACGTTGACGGGAATGTTTAGTGACATGTGGGAGGGTGGAGGGGGTTAAAAAAAAGTCTCAATCACTCTTCGACGCGCATGAAAACCAGCCGCGTAGTTATGAGGGAGGCCGTCCTCACACCGATCTTCCTCGTCGTCATCGTCCTCAGCGTCCTCCGGTTCAAGCAATGCCACCCCAGCCTTAGCTGCAATGTTGTGCAACATAGCCGTCACACATATCACGGCGCATGACTTGGCCGGCGAAAACTGGAGCCCTCCGCCTGACTTGTGAAGGCATCTAAAGCGCAACTTCCACCTCCCGATCGTGCGCTCAACGATGCACCGGGCCAGACGGTGGGCTTCGTTGTATTCCTCATCAATACATACCTTACCCTATTTCCGGAGGGGCTTTTATAGCCAATCAAATTATCAATCAAGGAAACCCTTATGCGGAATCAGATTAAGTCGGCTCTCTTTGCTGCGCAAAGCATGTTCAGAAATCAGCCCATTAAGATAAATGTAGTTGTCACACAAGCTATTTTTAATTTTTTGTCATATGGAATTATTTCAGGGGGGAAAATGCCGTGAAACGCACAGTGCATTCAGGATTAGGACTGATATATGTCGGTTTAAGCCTAATCAATTGTGTTTTAATGTCTTTAGCATTCATATAATTGCAGTCTATTTTTTTCGTAGGCTACTCTGCTGTTGTCCTTGATGGGGATATATTTTAATCCTTTTTAACACAATTTTCCTGCGACATTCCTGCGTCTCCCCCTCCTACAGAACCCATTTAAGCACCGTGTCAGTAGACAGTTACAATCCTACGACGTCGTGAGTGCAGCGAATGCGCGTTCACGTTAAGAGGAGTTTCGGGAAACGCTCCAAAGAAATTATCGATGGATCGCAAGATCCATCGGGAGAATGATCGTACGAGCGAAGATCCATCGTTATCGGGAAACGGGGCCCAGAGCTCTTCTTTCGCGAATCAGTTTCTCTCACTCCTAATCAGGAGATTGTCGGCAGGTGCTGGTTGGACCGGGACCGCAGTGTATAGAGCCTGCCCAGACAGGCTTCTCCCTCCTACCGGCATTTGATTTCTGCTGTTTGTTTGTAACACATGGACTGATGTTCACTTAATAACAATATAGTAATAACATACAAACTAACTAATATAAATATATGATTAATATATTCCTCACCATGACCTGACGTGTAGACACTGTGAAAAAGAAATAGGAAAAAGGTGACCAAACGTTTCACTAAATTAAAGGCTATGAGTGAGTTTGTAGGTGAGTTACAAATGTATCAAGAGTAGAGGCCAGTTTAATGTGAAAAGGGATGGTTAAATGGTAAATGTTGTGAATATTTTGGGGGCAATTTTGGCTGCAATATTTTCTGCATAGGCTATACACCAACTATTTATGTAATGTGACAGGAGCAGGATGGAAGTCTTCCTAAAGGGCTTGGTCTGTTGGGTACCAATACCTACCAGTTGGTTACCATTAGTATCAGTTGTAGTAGTATCTATCTCCTCACCTCCCTATATTATATATATATATATATATATATATATATATATATATATATATATATATATATATATATATATATATATATATAGTTTTTTCTATCTGTCTCATTCCAACTGATGAAGTGAATTATACCTCGTCTTATAGGCTACTACCACGTACAGGCTAAAACCTGCAACTACATGTTAATACTTCAGACGGACTTATTTACTTCTAATGGAATTTTAACTCTAACTTCTGAACTCTTTTATTGTTTTTATTGTACTCAGAAGACGAATAAGCTGACTCATGTAATGCTGTAATAAATAAATGTAATAAACGATACGCTATAAATAAAAGTATTTTTTAATTATGTTATCATAGTTGCCACGGCACTTACCATACACAATGTTCGGTCAAGTAGCTTAGATAGTGTATAGTCAAAGTGTATGTACTTGTAGTGTTCACCACCTCCACATTAACCACCTAATTTGAAACATCTTAACATCTTTCGACTTTAAGAACGACACAACAGAAAAGATTCGCGAAAGAAGAGCTCTGTGGGGTGTTCCACAAAGCCGGTTTTATCCAACACAGTCTCACTCCGAGAACGTCAAATACCGACTGTTGGCAAAGGCCCTTTAGCGTCGGTGACTGACGGGAAAGGTACCCTTTTTATTCGGTCGGTGACGGTAAAGGTACCCTTCGGCGTCTTCTGCATACGGAATGGGGGGTGCCTCACTACGTCTCTAATAGACGATGTGAGCATCTTTCCTATTGGATAGTTTTTTAGGATATTCTTCTGTGAAAATGGCGGACATACTTTTTATCCTGGGTGGAAAATATGATATTTTAGAATAGTTACACCATTAAAAGTGTTTATGTAAACATTTTTAGCGAGAAATGTGCATTTTACTTTCATAATCGTCGTTCGGCGAATGTGAAGGATGTTTGGTTTGATAGATATGACGAAGAATATTTCATCGGGCGATAATGGCCGGCGTACAGGCATCCCGGGCTCACGAAAATAGGTGACACTGTCACGTTATTTAATCTATTGAAACGTGATCAGGTACACGTATTTTCTAAATGTTCGTGTCAAAAAGCAAAATTTTCAAACTCATGCATATCAATTGGAAGTATTTGTCGTGATTTGTCACTAAGCACGACTTCCATCTAAGGTTCTGTCCGGGAGCTTTCTCCCTATTGTCCCTTAAGGAGCTCCGTACAGAACATTTATTGTTAAAAATTGTCTGTGATAACTAAGAATATGACAGCTTTTCCAGTCTCACCAATATGCGCACAGATCGCACGGTTTGACACTTTCAAGATGCGTGCAGTAGCCTACATACGCCAAATGACCATTTCGTGTGCATACGATACGCAAAACCCAGCATTAACTACTGCGGAGGGCGGATACGTCCATTTCGCGTGCATATGATACGAAAAACCCAGCATTAACTGAATGGGAGATGCAATATTTTAGGACAGATTCACCATTTAACGTGTTTCTAATGACATTTCTAGCGAGAAATGTACTTTTCCCTTGAATAATCCTCAGTCAGTGAATGTGTATGATCTTTATTAATCTTTATTATCTGAATGGGAAATGCAGCTCACGTGTTTCCTGCTTTTGTGTTATTAAACCGTTACTTTATGTAACTTTTAATGATATCATCTTGTTAGAAACACGTACGTTTTCGTGAACACTGGATTACGTCGCATTTCAACATAAAATAGCGTGTTATACACACACACACACACACACACACACACACACACACACACACACACACACACACACACACACACACACACACACACACACACACACACACACTGCATTTCGCTGCCAAATAAATAAATACTAAGGCAGAATAAAGAATAAATTAATTCATTATCATTCAACTTCAACATGCGTTATTACAGTATAGTGGTGGAGGGATGACGTGTGTTGGCCAACCCGGAAGTGAGCGTCGCCCTGGGTTCCCTTGACAAAAAGCCAACGGGTTTTTCCATTTGATTTTGGATTATTGCAGAAAAATTAGCATCTTTGAAGCACCTCCTCAAAAACTGAAAATAAATAAAAATAACTGTGCTCCAAAGAAAGAAATGTAAACCAATGCATTCCGAATGGGAGTGTTTCTCCGATTTTTCCATGCTACACAGAACGAAATGTAAACCCATGCAAATAAAGACTTCATGGTCATAATCATTTAAATATCATTAATCTCCTGAGGGTGGTATTCTATTTTTTTCAACGGGGCTGAATCCAGTCACTTGACCGTCACGGTTGCTATGGTGGTTGCTATCCACCAGCCCCTCTAATCCTTACATGGCTCTAAAAACCACGCGGCAAATGAGCTGCCGTGATTTGTGTTGTTTTTGTCGTAAACTAGTGTCCGATGGTTAAAAAATAGACGGATATTCCAAGGTATCCTTAAAAGGCAGCTTGGATGTTTTTATTTTCTGCAGTTTAGACTTCTTCTATAACCTATTTTTGAAAGCAAAACACCAAGCTCATTGATTTAACGAGGCAGGGTTATTTGTTTTATTTATTAAATAAATATTTATGAGAGGTCATTCCTTCTCCTGAGTTTTCTTCCTATTTATGTCTAGTGTACAACCCTACTGTCCACAAGCACCACCCCCCCCTCCCCATATGGATTTGGAGAATTGTTGCCACGTCCCAGTGGTGGAGGTATCATATATATGAAAGAGGGCATTCAATTATACTACAATGATCAATTAGGAGGCCGAAGCCCTAAAGGAAGTGATGCAATAGGTGACTGGGTCGACGACATTTAAGTAAGCTTTACTTTGAGGTCTCTTATATATCAAAGGGGGTCTCAAAGGACGCATACGCTTCAACCTGTGGCTCCGGTCCTACAGGAAATGACTCAGCAAGTGCTCCATCTCGTTGCACCTGCACCCAGCGGCTCGCTTGCAAGATTTTGGCCTGAAGTTATTCCCAGACCTACACCGTAGCCATCCAACCTGCATATCTGAGAATCAGGCCTCTCTTTAATAATGACAAAATGTATGAGAGAAATACACATTAACTTTTGACTCATAAGCGGCGTGGTGCCGGCTCCTTTTGACCTTTTGACCCCAGACTTCTGGGGGAATAGCTGAATCAATTCATTAGTCAATCAAAAGCATGTAAATATCTTCCCGGTGACGTAAGAGGGAGAACAAGGTGTCCTTCAACATCTACGCTTCCAGGCGATTGCAACGGTGCCACACATGAGCATATTCGAACATGTTTAATGGTAGTAATTAGCTGTCGAAATTGGAGGCCTTAATCAATAATGAGCAGCTATTGATTTGCTTCCCGATAGAAATTTGTGACAAATGACATGTTATTTAGCCTCTACACGTTGAGTTGAGTCCAATGACACCAAGCATGACACTCTAGAAAATGGTAACATGTATTTTACATGGTACACCTAGGTCTAGGACATGATCTCGGTGTAGCAAGAGGGCGAGCTTGATCTCTCTGATATTTAAATGATTATGACCATGAAGTCTTTATTTGCATGGGTTTACATTTCGTTCTGTGTAGCATGGAAAAATCGGAGAAACACTCCCATTCGGAATGCATTGGTTTACATTTCTTTCTTTGGAGCACAGTTATTTTTATTTATTTTCAGTTTTTGAGGAGGTGCTTCAAAGATGCTAATTTTTCTGCAATAATCCAAAATCAAATGGAAAAACCCGTTGGCTTTTTGTCAAGGGAACCCAGGGCGACGCTCACTTCCGGGTTGGCCAACACACGTCATCCCTCCACCACTATACTGTAATAACGCATGTTGAAGTTGAATGATAATGAATTAATTTATTCTTTATTCTGCCTTAGTATTTATTTATTTGGCAGCGAAATGCAGTGTGTGTGTGTGTGTGTGTGTGTGTGTGTGTGTGTGTGTGTGTGTGTGTGTGTGTGTGTGTGTGTGTGTGTGTGTGTGTGTGTGTGTGTGTGTGTGTGTGTGTATAACACGCTATTTTATGTTGAAATGCGACGTAATCCAGTGTTCACGAAAACGTACGTGTTTCTAACAAGATGATATCATTAAAAGTTACATAAAGTAACGGTTTAATAACACAAAAGCAGGAAACACGTGAGCTGCATTTCCCATTCAGATAATAAAGATTAATAAAGATCATACACATTCACTGACTGAGGATTATTCAAGGGAAAAGTACATTTCTCGCTAGAAATGTCATTAGAAACACGTTAAATGGTGAATCTGTCCTAAAATATTGCATCTCCCATTCAGTTAATGCTGGGTTTTTCGTATCATATGCACGCGAAATGGACGTATCCGCCCTCCGCAGTAGTTAATGCTGGGTTTTGCGTATCGTATGCACACGAAATGGTCATTTGGCGTATGTAGGCTACTGCACGCATCTTGAAAGTGTCAAACCGTGCGATCTGTGCGCATATTGGTGAGACTGGAAAAGCTGTCATATTCTTAGTTATCACAGACAATTTTTAACAATAAATGTTCTGTACGGAGCTCCTTAAGGGACAATAGGGAGAAAGCTCCCGGACAGAACCTTAGATGGAAGTCGTGCTTAGTGACAAATCACGACAAATACTTCCAATTGATATGCATGAGTTTGAAAATTTTGCTTTTTGACACGAACATTTAGAAAATACGTGTACCTGATCACGTTTCAATAGATTAAATAACGTGACAGTGTCACCTATTTTCGTGAGCCCGGGATGCCTGTACGCCGGCCATTATCGCCCGATGAAATATTCTTCGTCATATCTATCAAACCAAACATCCTTCACATTCGCCGAACGACGATTATGAAAGTAAAATGCACATTTCTCGCTAAAAATGTTTACATAAACACTTTTAATGGTGTAACTATTCTAAAATATCATATTTTCCACCCAGGATAAAAAGTATGTCCGCCATTTTCACAGAAGAATATCCTAAAAAACTATCCAATAGGAAAGATGCTCACATCGTCTATTAGAGACGTAGTGAGGCACCCCCCATTCCGTATGCAGAAGACGCCGAAGGGTACCTTTACCGTCACCGACCGAATAAAAAGGGTACCTTTCCCGTCAGTCACCGACGCTAAAGGGCCTTTGCCAACAGTCGGTATTTGACGTTCTCGGAGTGAGACTGTGTTGTTTTATCACATAACCGGGTAAGTTAACCCAGGGTTTGCTGTAACCCTAGGTTTTCCGTTCCAAAAGGATCACGGTATGTTAGTTGCTATAGCAACATATGCTCTGAATCAAACCTGGTCGGACCAGGTTTTGCGCAGGTTAAGTTTGAAACATAACCCGGTTTTGGGTATTTCAACCGGCGTTCACCGCAGATTTCATGTGTTCACAATGGCATGCCCTTTTGATGAGAGAACTGCTGATATCAGAGCGCAAATTATACGTGCAATCCACCGGGAGCGATTGATAAGACCACGGCTCGACATCTTGGCATATTGGATGACTTTTTGCTGGAGTGGAGAGATATAGATTCTCGCGCAAATCTTTAATATATTTAAATAGCCTTACATAGCCAACACTACCAATCGAGGACCTGGCCTCAGTTCACTCCAGATTTGCGTTGCCCTCCGTTTTTTTCAAATGGTAGTTTTAGGCTATAATGCTGGAGATGCTGAGCACATCTCAGTCGTTTCAGATGACCCATCCAAGATTTGTATCGGCCTCCTATCATACAATGAGCAATATTGTCTGAGTACTATGCCGAGAGGCATTTACAACATAAAGTATAAAATAGTCCTAACGGACTTGCATCCATTCCACTGGAGAATGTTCGATCGTAGCCGGCGGCTTCATTACAAGCACTGATCCATCTTTAGGTAGAGATTTATTTTTTTATGTTCTAGTTGGCAAGACCAGCAGCATGAGGAGGGGCAAGGCCAGCAGCATGACACCCTCACTCAATCCACTCTGAACTTCACCCTTAACATTGACGGCTCCACCATCACCCCTCCACCAAAATCCGTAACCTTGGAGTTATCCTGAACCCCACTCTCTCCTTCCTCCCCCATGTTAACCATATTACCAAAACGGCCTTTTTCCAACTCCGAAACATCGCCCGCCTCCGCCCCAACCTGTCAACTACCGCTGCTGTGACACTCATCCACGCTTTAATTTCATCCAGGCTTGACTACTGCAATGGTCTTCTCTACGGCACCACCAACAAAGTCCTCAAAAAACTTCAATATGTCCAGAACTCAGCTGCACGCCTCCTCACTGGTACTCGCTCCAGAGAACACATCACACCTGTCCTCCGTGAACTCCATTGGCTTCCAATTAAACACAGAATCAACTACAAAATCTTACTCATCACCTACAAGGCCCTCAACAGCCTAGCCCCCCCCTACCTTGCCGACCTCCTCCATCACCACACCCCCTCCCGATTCCTCAGGTCCATCTCTGCCAACCTGCAACAAGTTCCACGGACTGAGCGACGGACTTGGGGTGATCGGGCCTTCTCAGTTGCTGCCCCCACCCTTTGGAATTCACTCCCCTCCCACATCAAAGTCTCTCCAACCCTCTCTTCTTTCAAATCTGCCCTCAAAACACACCTTTTCACACTAACCTTCCCCACCTAACTACCACCTTATTCTTCATGTTTAACCTCTGTTTTTCTTTTATTCCTAGTCTGTCTTACATAGTTTTGATAGGGCAATATGTAAAGCGTCTTAGAGTACCATATTAAGCGCTATATCAATTTAATTTATTATTATTTATTATTAACATTTAAGTAAGATGTACCTTGGGGTCTCTTATCCATCAAAGGGGCTCGCAAAGGATGCATACGCTTCCACCTGTGGCTCCAGCCCTACAGGAAATGACTCAGCAAGTGCTCCATCTCGTTGCACCTGCACCCAGCGGCTCGCTTGCAAGATTTTGGCCTGAAGTTCTTCCCAGACCTATCACCTAGCCATCCAACCAGCATATCTGAGAATCAGGCTTCTCTTTAATAATGACAAAAAGTTATTAGAGAAATACACATTAACTTTTTGTTATCTCATAAGCGGCGTGGTGCCGGCTCCTTTTGATCTTTTGACCCCAGGCTTCAAAAACGTGGCCACAGGCCAGCTGTGTCTACACACCTTAAGCCACAAATGTACACCTCCATCCCACAAAAAATGGGGACTAGAAACTAACCTCTGTCTTATGTACATTTACTGTACTGTTGGAGGTCATGCCCCTTTTCCGGCCTTTTCGAGATAGCTAGGGATGCTAAAATGTTTGCACACATTTCCCGGGGCCCCGAGAACGACATATCCAAGATTTGGAGTTCTAGCCCTTAGAGAAAAAAAGTTTTCCCAAATGGACTTTCATTTGGACCAAGCCCCTCAGAAGTGTTACCTGCAAGACCTAATGGTTCAGAATGTGGTGGAAAAACAGTTTTTGAGATAGGAAGGTCCTACCGCCCTGAAATTTGAATACCTTATTCTAAGGCCTAACTGGGACCCCCGCACCGAAACTTGGCCCGGTCGGACCCCGAGTGCAGGAAGGGGGGGCCTGGACTTTCATAATCCTCGCTCGGTGACTGTAAAGGATGTTTGGTCGGATGTTATGACGAAGAATCATAATGTGAATGGGAATATTCTATAAATGTCTTGATATCATCTTTCGTCTCAACACTTCTGCTGCAGCCGCTTAAAGTCTCACTCCGAGAACCTTAAAATATGAATCAATCCATTAGAAGTATGAAAATATCTTCCCGGTTGCGTAACGGGGCAAACAAGGTGTCCTTTGACATCTAAGTTTCGAGGCAACAGTGCCACACATGATCATATTTGAATATGTTTCGGGGTAGTAATTAGCTGTCGATTTTGGAGGCCTTTATCAATAATGACCAGCTATAGATTTGCTTCCCGATGGAGATTTCTGACAAATTACATGTTATTTAGCATCTACACGTTAAGCTGAGTCCAATGAGATCAAGCTCGCCCTCTTGCTACATTAAGATCATGTCCTAGACCTAGGTGTACCATGTAAAATACATGTTACCATTTTCTAGAGTGTCATGCTTGGTGTCATTGGACTCAGCTCAACGTGTAGATGCTAAATAACATGTCATTTGTCACAAATTTCTATCGGGAAGCAAATCAATAGCTGCTCATTATTGATTAAGGCCTCCAATTTCGACAGCTAATTTCTACCATTAAACATGTTAGAATATGCTCATGTGTGGCAGCGTTGCAATCGCCTGGAAGCGTAGATGTTGAAGGACACCTTGTTCGCTCTCTTACGCCACCGGGAAGATATTTACATGCTTCTGATTGACTAATGAATTGATTCAGCTATTCCCCCAGAAGCACCACGCCGCTTATGAGATAACAAAAAGTTAATGTGTATTTCTCTAATAACCTTTTGTCATTATTAAAGAGAAGCCTGATTCTCAGATATGCGTGTTGGGTGGCTAGGGTGTAGGTCTGGGAAGAACTTCAGGCCAAAATCTTGCAAGCGAGCCGCTGGGTGCAGGTGCAACGAGATGGAGCACTTGCTGAGTCATTTCCTGTAGGGCTGGAGCCACAGGTGGAAGCGTATGCGTCCTTTGCGAGCCCCTTTGATGGATAAGAGACCCCAAGGTACATCTTACTTAAATGTTAATAATAAATAATAATAAATTAAATTGATATAGCGCTTAATATGGTACTCTAAGACGCTTTACATATTGCCCTATCAAAACTATGTAAGACAGGAATAAAAGAAAAACAGAGGTTAAACATGAAGAATAAGGTGGTAGTTAGGTGGGGAAGGCTAGTGTGAAAAGGTGTGTTTTGAGGGCAGATTTGAAAGAACAGAGGGTTGGAGAGACTTTGATGTGGGAGGGGAGTGAATTCCAAAGGGTGGGGGCAGCAACTGAGAAGGCCCGATCAACCCAAGTCCGTCGCTCAGTCCGTGGAACTTGTAGCAGGTTGGCAGAGATGGACCTGAGGAATCGGGAGGGGGCGTGGTGATGGAGGAGGTCGGCAAGGTAGGGGGGGGCTAGGCTGTTGAGGGCCTTGTAGTTGATGAGTAAGATTTTGTAGTGGATTCTGTGTTTAATTGGAAGCCAATGGAGTTCACGGAGGACAGGTGTGATGTGTTCTCTGTAGCGGGTACCAGTGAGGAGGCGTGCAGCTGAGTTCTGGACATATTGACGTTTTTTGAGGACTTTGTTGGTGGTGCCGTAGAGAAGACCATTGCAGTAGTCAAGCCTGGATGAAATGAAAGCGTGGATGAGTGTCACAGCAGCGGTAGTTGACAGGTTGGGGCGGAGGCGGGCGATGTTTCGGAGGTGGAAAAAGGCAGTTTTGGTAATATGGTTAACATGGGGGAGGAAGGAGAGAGTGGGGTCCAGGATAACTCCAAGGTTACGGATTTTGGTGGAGGGGGTGATGGTGGAGCCGTCAACGTTAAGGGTGAAGTTCAGAGTGGATTGAGTGAGGGTGTCATGCTGCTGGCCTTGCCCCTCCTCATGCTGCTGGTCTTGCCAACTAGAACATAAAAAAATAAATCTCTACCTAAAGAGAACCAGTTTTCAAAGTGAATATCAGCTTGGAAACATAACATAGTAGGCCTATACCAAAACCTCTATCAATCAGTACCCCTATCTATGGGAATGAGTCACACCAAGTTTAAAGCTTGTAGGGAGAGAGTGCAACGTGGCAGAAGTTAAAGTAATGTGCTTTAATTTAGAACTCTAGATGGTGGTCTATGGTGCTATTTCACTTCATTAATGTACCGTGTTTTAACACAAATCATATTTAATTGACATATCACTATAGTTAATAATTAAATCTTAATATAAATGCTTTCTAACTTCTTAGGGGTTAGGGGCTAACGAGTCAGTTGTAACAGCAATGTAGTAGGCCTAGTCGCATGGCAAAGGTAGGTTTTTCCCTATCCAAGCAGTGGCACGCCAACCAGCAAACATTTCCTCGACCTGCGTCGAGGTGTATAAGTCAAGTAGATGTCAAGTCACAACCTGACTTTATTTCGAGCATTTGACGACATGAAAACATAATTTTGGAATTGGAGTGTTGAAACTGAATAGACACTGCCAGCAAGCATTTCTGCATTTAACAAGTCTAATATACGCCGGGTCACAACGTTACTTTATTTCAACCATTTGTCGGCATGAAAACATATAGGCCTAGGGAAATGGTGATTTAGAGGACAGCTTGTTTGACACTTTTGTAACTGTGGCTCCCTCTCACTCCTTTCCACTGTGTATTTATATCGATTGAACGAGAGGATGTAACGATAACTCCATGAAAATAAAGGCTCAATGGCTATAATAATTTAAATATAATTAACTTATAAAGCGTGTTACAAGACACCAAAATGATCTGGTTGGCTGACTAAAAAGGCACTGTCTTTGGAACTTATAACACAGGAGGTCTGGCTTGCCGACGAAGAAGCATTGCGATCATAAAAGCGTGACCATCTGACAAAAGCAGAGATATGGTATTAAATGTTTTCGATCCGGCAACCTCCTGCCTACATGTCAAGCGTCTCTATCAAATGGACCAGGGAACCACACAGTTGCAAATGCATTTACTAATATATATATCTAAATGACGCTACAACTAACGCCAAATGAGAGGAGAATTTCTCAAAGCAGATCTGTGCTGAACTGATTTGGTCTGTTTGTCTTGGTCAGCGATTGGGCGCAAACACTTCAAATGCATTGGCTGAGAGAAAAGACGGGCGGAGATTATTAGCATGCTAGAGGAACGCCGTATTTTACGCGCGTTTTGATGTTCAAAACGCGCGTATTTTACGCGCGCTCTTGAAAGGCTTAAATTGCGGCGTAAAAAGCGGCGCTTTTTTGCGCATGACGGCGTAAAATACGCCGTTTTTCTACATTTTACGGCGTATTTTACGGCGTAATGAAGGTGATACGCGTCTAAATGATGCCGCTTTATGGCGGGGATGGCTTGCCATAGAATTGTGGCACACTCGGCTTGCCATAAATTGGAACGTACTGCGTACTCAAATTTTGAGTACGCAGTACGGACAGTACGGGTATTGGAACACGGCCCTGGACATCATACAGGAGCATGGACATAATAAAGGATGGACCACGGACTGGAAAATGGCCGCCCATTCATTCCTATGCAAACCTGCTCAGTGGCGCATGGCTACATACAGGAGCGATTTGCTTCCGCGTTATGTGGCCAAGACACGTGACCTATTCCGTGACGTACCGGATGCAGAGATCTTCTTATTCTTCTAGTTTAGTGGTGGATCATAGTTTTTCCCCATATACCGCCACCTACTTGACTACTACACAGGAGTTTGTGACGAGGACGTTGGCAAATGATACTTTAAATCGTAAAAAAAAAAAAAAAAAACTAACGAAACAAAATAAAACAAACTAACAAAGAAATGAATAAATAAAAAATAAAATAAAAAAATATATATACTTAAGGTTAAATTCTTCTAATTAGGTTAGTATCTTTTAGCTAATTTATCAGCAATTTCATTGCCATATATTCCATGGTGGGCTGGAATCCAACAGAACTGAATAACTAAACCAAGGCTTATAATATTTAAAAGAAGATGCTTTACCTCTGTCACCAAATCTTCACGTATTGAATTATCTGTTATAAAACTTAGTATCTACAACCCATCTAAGAGCGGTTATTATTGTGGCCATCTCGATTGAGTATACTGATAAAGTCACCCACTCTATATCCATATCCTTTTTCAAATTCTGGCATATATATGCCAATACCACATTGTCACAAACTTAGTATCTACAACCCATCTAAGAGCGGTTATTATTGTGGCCATCTCGATTGAGTATACTGATAAAGTCACCCACTCTATATCCATATCCTTTTTCAAATTCTGGAATATATATGCCAATACCACATTGACACCATTCTATGATAGCTGATAACCAAGGTACACACTGTAATACAATAATCAAGAGGACATACAGGCAGTTCAAATAAAAAGAGATAGAACTTTATTGATCTGGAAACTTCATAAATATGTAAGATTGCTCCATATAATACCATAGTAACATAGTAAACGTATGTAGGCCTAAAAAATTCAGTTCAATGTTATTGCTTAAGAAACAGATTCCTTCCAACTAACTATTTTACGAAGAATGCAATCAATAATTTATATAAAAGTAAATGTTTACATATCGACCAGCAACAAAGTTGGAGTAGCCTACCCAAATATTGAATTGTAATACACCAACATTGTCAATTGTCATACATAGCTAACCATAACCCTGTCATACATAGCTAAACAAGCAAACGAAAATGAAATACCTACCAACGCAACTGAAATGTTAATATTAGACAATTAACAATATTATGAAAATTACGTAGGTCTCCCATAATCATTCAGGTAATCAATACGTCCGTGCCTGTTACAGCTATTTCAATGATGTGTGTTATATATCCGTGTTCAACGCCATTCATGTTAAGTAAAAGGACAAATCTCAGACTTTGGAAGTTAATGGAGTTAATTCGGAATTTAATTTAATTCGGAAGTTAATGGAGCCGTGCACTTCAAAATAGGTCCATAGCAAGGAGCCGTTTGTTTCAGTACGGCTCCTTTCAGCTGCCCACCCAACATCAACTGCTAATAAAACGCTTGAGGAGGCGTTTTGAAAAGAAAAAACTTACATTTTTTTAGAACAGGGTAGAAAGATAATTATGAGCCTTTGATTGATATCCAGACATTTTTTGCGGAGACACAATCCTGTTCCCCACTTGGAGTGGACGGCGATATCTACTTCTGGGCCACATGAAATGACGGACCCCCGTCCACTCCCAGCTAAAACAGCTGCAATACCAGGCTTGGCCTCTGAGCACGGGTGGATTGCGGAAGTATATGCCTATCCTGGGGGCCTGTACAGGAGCGATTTGCTTCCGCGTTATGGGGCCAAGACACGTGACCTATTTCGTGACGTACCGGATGCAGAGATCTTCTTCTTCTTCTAGTTTAGTGGTGGATCATAGTTTTTCCCCATATACCGCCACCTACTTGACTACTACACAGGAGTTTGTGACAAGGACGTTGGCAAATGATACTTTAAATCGTAAAAATAAATTCAAAGAAAAAACCAAACTAACGAAACAAAATAAAACAAACTAACAAAAGAAATGAATAAATAAAAAATAAAATAAAAATATGTATATACTTAAGATTAAATTCTTCTAATTAGGTTAGTATATTTTAGCTAATTTATCAGCAATTTCATTGCCATATATTTTAAATTCAGTTCAATGTTATTGCTTAAGAAACAGATTCCTTCCAACTAACTATTTACGAAAAATGCAATCAATAATCTATATAAAAGTAAATGTTTACATATCTACCAGCAACGAAGTTGGAGTAGCCTACCCAAATAATGAATTGTAATACACCAACATTGTCAACTGTCATACATAGCTAACCATAACCCTGTCATACATAGCTAAACAAGCAAATGAAAATGAAATACCTACCAACGCAACTGAAATGTTAATATTAGACAATTAACAATACGTAATCAATACGTCCGTGCCTGTTACAGCTATTTCAATGATATGTGTGTTATATATCCGTGTTCAACGCCATTCATGTTAAGTAAAAGGACAAATCTCAGACTTTGGAAGTTAATGGAGTTAATGGAAGTTAATTCGGAATTTAATTTAATTCGGAAGTTAATGGAGCCGTGCACTTCAAAATAGGTCCATAGCAAGGAGCCGTTTGTTTCAGTACGGCTCCTTTCAGCTGCCCACCCAACATCAACTGCTAATAAAACGCTTGAGGAGGCGTTTTGAAAAGAAAAAACGTACATTTTTTTAGAACAGGGTAGAAAGATAATTATGAGCCTTTGATTGATATCCAGACATTTTTTGCGGAGACACAATCCTGTTCCCCACTTGTATTGGAGTGGACGGCGATATCTACTTCTGGGCCACATGAAATGACGGACCCCCGTCCACTGCCAGCTTAAACAGCTGCAATACCAGGCTTGGCCCCTGAGCACTGGTGGATTGCGGAAGTAAGCCCCTATCCTGGGGGCCTGATGTTACCCTGCGCCACTGAGCAGTTTGTATAGGAATGAATGGGCGGCCATTTTCCAGTCTGTGGTCCATCCTTTATTATGTCCATGGTAGCCACGGAGAGCTGTCATCACAGGGAGGGCATCTCGTCGCATACTTACGGCATCGATAAGAGGGGGCGGTGTCAGCAGACTATTATTTCGACAAATTATTAGCAAATTTCAATCGGACAATTTGACCGGAGAGTTAGAAAGGGCGTATCGCGCTTCTGCCTTCTCACACCGCGAGACAGGTTCGTGGCTGTTTACTGTTTATTACTGTTTACAGAGGCTGTGTAATAAATCTGGATTATTTTTTATTCAGGGAACACAAAGTATGTACAGTTTCTCCTAAATCAGTGTTCACATCAAAGCTTTGACAACATCCATTAGGTTTTACACAATTTGGCTTTAAAGGTCCCATGACATGAAAATCTCACTTTATGAGGTTTTCTAACATAAATATGAGTTCCCCTAGCCTGCCTATGGTCCCCCAGTGGCTAAAACTTGCGTTTGTTGTCAAACGAGCACTAGCTGTTCTGCTCGCCTTTGAAAAAACGGAGGCTCAAGTGCGCTGATTTGGAATGTCTGTATTTAGGACGTCACCAAGAATCTCTGCTCCTCCCCTTACTCTGCCTGGCCCGCCCAGAGACGTTGGCCCGCCAATGAGACTCGACTGTGTGTGTGTGTGTGTGTGTGTGTGTGTGTGTGTGTGTGTGTGTGTGTGTGTGTGTGTGTGTGTGTGTGTGTGTGTGTGTGTGTGAGAATGCAAACGCTGTAACGCAAGTGTTTCTTGTCGGTTCTTTGACGTGTCTTGTATTTCCACAACGAGACTGTTGTGGGGGTTATCTGAGCCATGGTTGAGAAGGAATTGGGGGAAAGGAACTTTGGCTATGACTCGCTGAAGTACATGAACTGCGACATGCCGCCGGTTGCCGCGAGGCACCATCGCCCGGCAGCGGGCAGCCGGCAGCAGGCAGCTCGCGGTTCAGTCGACTTCAGGTTGATGTGAAAGTGGAAGAACCAGAGACGTCGCAGAACCCGACAAAGTCGTTTGTGATTCATAATATCGTCTGAAGGCGCACACAGCTTTTGGCCCTGATAATATGTCCTCATCCTCATCGTCATCCGCTTATCCGGGGTCGGGTCGCGGGGGGAGCAGCTCAAGCAGGGGGCCCCAGACTTCCCTTTCCCGGGCCACATTGACCAGCTCTGACGGGGGGATCCCGAGGCGTTCCCAGGCCAGTGTTGAGACATAATCTCTCCACCTAGTCCTGGGTCTTCCCCGAGGCCTCCTCCCCACTGGACGTGCCTGAAACACCTCCCAAGGAAGGCGCCCAGTGGGCATCCTTACCAGATGCCCGAACCACCTCAGCTGACTCCTTTCTAAGTAAAGGAGCAGCGGCTCTAATCCGAGTTCCTCACAGATGGCTGAGCTTCTCACCCTATCCCTAAGGGAGACGCCAGCCACCCTTCTGAGAAAACTCATCTCGGCCGCTTGTACCCGCGATCTCGTCCTTTCGGTCATCACCCAGCCCTCATGACCATAGGTGAGGATAGGAACGAAGATCGACCGGTAGATCGAGAGCTTTGCCTTGCGGCTCAGCTCTCTTTTCGTTACAACGGTGCGGTAAAGCGAACGCAATACCGCCCCCGCTGCTCCGATTCTCTGTCCAATCTCACGCTCCATAGTACCCTCACTCGCGAACAAGACCCCGAGGTACTTGAACTCCTTCACTTGGGCTAAGGACTCATTTCCTACCCGGAGTAAGCAATCCACCGGTTTCCTGCTAAGAGTCATGGCCTCAGATTTAGCGGTGCTGATCCTCATCCCAGCCGCTTCACACTCGGCCGCCAGCCGATCCAGTGAGTGCTGAAGGTCACAGGCCGATGATCCAATGAGGACCACATCATCTGCAAAAAGCAGTGACGAGATCCTCAGACCACCGAACTGCAACCCCTCCCCACCACGACTACGCCTCGATATCCTGTCCATGTATATCACAAACAGGATTGGTGACAAGGCGCAGCCCTGGCGGAGACCAGCACCCACTGAGAACGAAACTGACTGGCTGCCGAGAACACGAACACAGCTCTCGCTTTGGGAGTACAAAGATTGGATGGCCCTGAGGATAGACCCCCTTACCCCATACTCCCGCAGCACCTCCCACAGTTTCTCCCGGGGGACCCGGTCATACGCCTTCTCCAGATCCACAAAACACATGTAGACCGGATGGGCATACTCCCAGGCCCCCTCCAGGATCCTTGCGAGAGTGAAGAGCTGGTCCGTAGTTCCACGTCCGGGGCGAAAACCGCATTGTTCCTCTTCAATCTGAGGTTCGACGATCGGCCGAACCCTCCTTTCCAGCACCTTGGAGTAGACTTTACCAGGGAGGCTGAGAAGTGTGATACCCCGGTAATTGGCACACACTCTCTGGTCCCCCTTTTTGAACAGGGGAACCACCACCCCGGTTTGCCACTCCTTTGGCACTGTACCCGACTCCCACGCGATGTTGAATAGGCGTGTCAACCATGACAGCCCCTCAACACCCAGAGCCTTTAGCATTTCTGGCTGGATCTCATCAATCCCTGGGGCTTTGCCACTGCGGAGATGTTTGACTACCTCAGTGACCTCCACCAGGGAAATTGACGACGAAACACCATCAACCTCGAGCTCTGCCTCCAACATAGAGGGGGTGTTATTCGGATTCAGGAGTTCCTCAAAGTGTTCCTTCCAACGTCCGACGACCTCCTCAGTTGAGGTCAACAGAGTCCCATCCTTACTGTACACAGCTTGGATGGTTCCCCGTTTCCCCCTCCTGAGGTGCCGGATAGTCTTCCAGAAACACTTTGGTGCCGACCGAAAGTCCTTCTCCATGGCCTCTCCGAACTTCTCCCACACCCGCTGCTTAGCCTCCGACACGGCAGCCGCTGCAGCCCTTCGAGCCTGTCGGTACCTTGCAACCGAGTCAGGAGTCCTCCAGGATATCATATCCCGGAAGGCCTCCTTCTTCAGTCGGACGGCTTCCCTGACCACCGGTGTCCACCACGGTGTCCGAGGGTTACCGCCCCTTAAGGAGCCTAAGACCCTGAGGCCACAGCTAGCCACCGCAGCTTCAGCAATGGAGGCTTTGAACACCGCCCACTCCGGCTCAATGCCCCCAACCTCCACAGGAATGCCAGAAAAGCTCCGCCGGAGGTGTGAGTTGAAGATACCTAGGACGGGGGCCTCCTCCAGACGTTCCCAGTTCACCCGCACTACTCGTTTGGGCTTACCAGGTCTATCCGGAAATTTCCCCCATTCCCTGATCCAACTCACAACCAGATGGTGGTCGGTTGACAGTTCCGCCCCTCTCTTTACCCGAGTGTCCAAAACATGCGGCCTCAGATCAGATGACACGATCACGAAATCGATCATCGATCTTCGGCCTAGGGTACTCTGGTACCAGGTACACTTATGAGCACCCTTATGTTCGAACATGGTGTTTGTTATGGATAATCCATGACTAGCACAGAAGTCCAATAACAAACGACCGCTCGGGTTTAGATCAGGGAGGCCGTTCCTCCCCACCACGCTTCTCCAGGTGTCTCCATCGTTGCCCACATGGGCGTTGAAGTCTCCCAGCAGAACTACGGAGTCCCCTACTGGAGCCCCATACAGGACTCCATTCAGGGTCTCCAAGAAGGCCGAGTACTCTGAGCTGCTGTTTGGTGCATACGCACAAACAACAGTCAGAGTTTTCCCCCCTACAACCCTTAGGCGCAGGGAGGCGACCCTCTCGTCTACCGGGGTAAACTCCAACACCGCGGCGCTCAGCCGGGGATTTATGAGTATCCCCACACCCGCCCGGCGCCTCACGCCCTCGGCAACTCCGGAGAAGAATAGAGTCCAACCCTTATCCAGGAGTACGGTACCAGAGCTGAGACTGTGCGTGGAGGTAAGCCCAACCAGATCTAACTGGTAGCGCTCCACCTCCCTCACAAGCTCCGGTTCCTTTCCCCACAGCGAGGTGACGTTCCACGTCCCCAGAGCCAGCTTCTGCCGCCCGGGTCTGGTCCGTCGAGTCCCCTGACCTTCGCTGCCACCCATGTGGCTGCGCACCCGACCCCAACGGGTCTTCCCACAGGTGGTGGGCCCATGGGATGAAGAGAGGGGGGGTGCCACGTAGTTTGTTCGGGCTGTGCCCGACCGGGCTCCGTGGCAAACCCGGCCACCAGGCGCTCGCCATCGAGCCCTCCGTCTGGGCCTGGCTCCAGACGGGGGCCCCGGGCTTCCTCCGGGCTGGGTCACATCTCCTCTTTTACCGTTATTCATTGGAGTTTTTTGAACCCTTCTTAGTCTGGCCCCTCACCTGAGACCACTCTGCCATGAGAGACCCTACCAGGAGCACAAGGCTCCAGACAACACAGCTCTCAGGTTCACAGGGAGACGCAAACCTCTCCACCACGATAAGGTGACGGTTCCCGGAGAGGCATAATCAAAACATTGGGTGCTATTTAACAAGAATTTACCCATAAGACACATGTACATTACAAAGCAAACAAAAAAATTGGCTAATGATATGCAATTAATACAGCTATTTCCAATTCAACATTTGAGTAGTGCAACAACACAACAACATTAAAACAACATTTCTCATTTGTATTGAAATTTTGCTCGTCTCTCTTTCAAAGCAGCAAAGTGATCAATGACCCTCTCATTAAAATCAGGCATGTTCCTGACTAGTTCCCTCTCCATGGAAAGCATGGCCACAGCATTGAGACGATCCTGTCCCATTGAGTTTTGCAGGAATGTCTTGATTCTCTTTAAGGTCGAGAAACACCTCTCAGCTTCAGCAGTTGTCATGGGAGTGGTTATGAGGATGTTCAACAGAGCCACAGTCTCAGATAGGGTCTCATGGAGGTTGTTCCTCTGTAGAACCTGGTAGAGTGCCAATGCACCACTGCAGCCCTTGAAATCTGGACTCTCGTAGATAAGGGACAGTTCAGTCTTGAGCTTTGCCTTATTCAGCATGGGGTATGCCTTGGCAGTGGTGTTCAGAGCCTCATCAGGGAACATATGGCAGTACTGCTCAAACAGGTCTCCTTGTAGCAGCGTTGCACTCACAAGGTGGCTTGTGAAAGAGAACCTCTCGTTTGCATGGCCCAAGATGGTGTCACAGACCTGTCAAAATAAAGAGAGTATATCACAAATTGGAAGTACACTATGAGTAAAAAACACTGCCACCATCCATCCTTGAATGCAACTGTAAATACAGAAGGGGTGATTTTTTAACACTAGGTTCCAGAGGCCTTAAAAAGGAGGTCTGCATGACTTTAGAATACAATAAAGTAAGGTATGCAATGAAGTGAAAGTGAGAGAAAAATAGAACAAAAAGAAAATAAACAAACAAAACTACAAAATCATCTACCTCCTTAGACAGCCTCTGCTTGTCTTGCTCTCCCAAGGCCCTCCTTTTTCCTGTAGTTCCTGCTGCTACTTGCTGCTTCTCTGGAGATTGTTGTTTCGTCAGCTTGTATCGCAACGAAGCTGGCCGACTTCACCTCCTCCTTAATGCGTGCCCTAATGACAGCTCATTTTGGACCGTCTTGGATGTGCCTTTAAAGACAGTGGCCGTTTTTAAATGCTCCTCAAAAACTTCATCTAGGGATGCAATTAACTGTACCAATCCTCGAAAAATTCCGGGGTTGCTGGATCCCTCGCTCTCGTCTCAGCCACGCAAGGCCAACTCGAATACACCGCAGAACTTAACACCGTCGATCAGGCGGCCCAGAATGTGGCGGTTTTTGCTCACCTCATCATTGTGCCGACGCAGTGCTAGCCTGTAGCCATCGTCCAACTGCGTAGCAATGTTGACGCTCCCAAACGCCGACAGTTTTAAGCAGCTGTCCATGTGGATCCTCGATGTTTCATGCTTTTTAATTTTTTCGGACAGATGATGCATATCTGTGAAACCTGTCGTAGTCCAAGGTGTTTCCGTGGTGCAGCCATCAGGGTGGATGAGGACGCAGGGGTAGCAGAAAAGTCCGTTGGCTACCTCGCATCCTGCTAGCCAGTTTTTCCTCTCGTACCAGCACCGCGAAAATCCCCTGGTGTACGACTTGCCTCCTTTCTTTGATATTGGTTTTATATTTAAATTTGGTCGGGGTGGTCCTAATTCTTTAACAGCCAATTTTTCCTGATTGCTTCGACGACTAAATGGTAATTCTCTAAATGAAATTATGGAGTTGCTCTGAGCTGTAATATTCGCCATGACGATCGTGAATGTGACTGCGGCGGCGGCGCAGGCACGTAACGTGATGAACCTATTAAAAGCCATAAAAGCACCACGTGACGTTCACTGTAGTGTACGTATGATATGACGGAATCAGTGCTTAATTTGAGGGGGAGCAAGGGGGAGCGCGCTCCGGAAGCTCTGACGTGCGCTCCGGAACCTCTGACGCGCGCTCCGGAAGCTCTGACGTGCGCTCCGCCATGAGCAGTATAAAAAAAAAATGCGCTGCGTAGCGGTAATCAATGAAGTACGACATAACATTGCGTGGGGAATAGGCACTTTGGCGCCCCGTGCTGCAGGCGTACACCCGTGTATAGATGGAATGAAACCCTCACTGAAGTCCGTAGGTTGACGATACAAACCCCCCCCCGTCAACAATCGCTACGGTCCCCCCGTCAACAATCGCTACGGACCCCCCCCCCCCCGTCAACAATCGCCCCCCCCGTCCTCAGCGCTCCGGGAGCTCCCACTGGACAAATTAAGCACTGGACGGAATCATGTTAGTGCAAGCACTCCCGGAACCCATAGAGAATGCATTGCAGGGCTTGCAGTTTGAAAAAAAAAGCTTTTACATGAAAGTCAATGAGAGCGCTGGGGGCGATTTCCAGCCAGGCTGAAATCGCCCATAGCGCTCGGTTGGTATGGAACACAACTGCTCAGAGGAAAACAGGCTATCTGAATTTTTTACAGAATGTATTGGTTATCATCATTAAAAAATATATACATATTATATATGATAAAAAAAAAATATTAGGCATATTATCTTTTTTCTTTTCTTCTTCTTTTTTTTTTTGACTCAAGGAGGGCGGCGCCCTATCGCCCTCTATTCGCCGGCCGCCCCTGCCCAAAGGGTTCCACCGGGTTTTCACCATTCAAACTGTTGTACCGACGGAGACCCCTAGCATGCTGGATGTGGCCAAAGAAGCCTGGGAGCAGCAGCCGTCCCCCCAGCGCAGTGTCGTGGAGCACGTGGAGCGGATACACCACCAAATGACCCAGGTGTGGCCCTTGGTTCGTGAACACATGCAGCAAGCCCAGGAACAACAAAAGGAAAGACAAGCAAATTGATCAGATAAACTTACTGAAGCCATGGCATGTCCCCTCCAATGTCTTCGCTGCCAACCTGCCTCCCCAGAGTCTACCACCAGTGAAAATGGGGGATCAGCTGTCATCCAGACAGGTACAGGTCCTCTGAGAACTGCTTGCCAGAAGCAAAGATGTCTTCTCTGAGACCCCAGGCATGACAACAGTCATCGCCCATGACATTAAAACCGAGCCGGGAACGACAGTTAGGCTCCGGCCATATCGAATCCCGGAGGCCCGACGAGAAGTCATCAGAGACGAGGTGAGAAAAATGCTTGACCTTGGGATGTTGGAGGAGTCCCACAGTGCCTGGTCAAGTCCTATAGTCCTTGTTGGGAACCCCGATGGTAGAATTAGGTTCTGCAATGACTATAGAAAACTTAACGAGGTCTCCCTATTTGACACTTGCCCTATGCCCCGTGTGGATGAGCTGTTTGAAAGGTTAGTACCTTCCAGGTTCATCTTCACACTAAACTTAACCATGGGGTATTGGCTGGTGCTACTAATGCCACAAGCGAAGCAGAAGCCAGCATTCTCAACACCAGATGGGGCCTTCCAGTACAGGGTCCTCCCATTTGGACTTCATGGGGCCCCTGCAACTTTCCAGAGACTCAAGGACAGAGTGCTACGGCCACATCGGAACTATGCAGCAGCTTACCTCGATGACATCATTATCCATGGCACGTAATGGAATATCCACCTCCAGCACCTAGAAGCTGTCCTCCAGGCCTTGCGAGAAGCAGGGCTGACAACCAACCCTGCCAAGCGTTCCCTGTCCCTGGAGGAGGCAAACTACCTTTGGTACACTGTGGGACAAGGAAATGTGAAACCCCATGACAAGAAAGTGGACGCTATAGCAACCTGGCTCCAACCCCAGACGAAACGTCAGCTGAGGACCTTCCTCGGGTTAATGGGCTATTATCGAAAGTTCATCCCAAACTTTGCTTCCATAGCTGCCCCCCTGCATGAGCTGACAAGCAAAAGTGCACCAAACCGGATGAAGTGGATGGACCAGACCAAGCAGGCCTTCAATCATCTTATGACAGCCCTTTGCAGAGAGACTGTCTTGCACACACCTGACTTCAGCAGGAGATTTGTGCTACAGACAGACGCCTCAGAGGTGGGACTCAGGGCAGTCCTGTCCCAAATGCACAACGGCATGGAATACCCGGTAACCTTTGTCAGCCGTAAACTACTGCCACATGAGAAAAACTATGCAACCATGGAAATGGAATGCTTGGCAGTTAAATGGGTCATGGAAAATTACGCTATTACTTGCTAGGCCGTGAGTTTGCATTATTAACTGACCATGCTCCATTGACCATGACAAAGATAAGAATGTCAGAATAACCTGTTGGTTTTTATACCTTCAGGACTTCAAGTTTACAGTGGAACACAGGGCAGGAAAGCTTCATGGGAACGTTGATGCCATGTCGAGAAGGGATGATTGCTGTTGGTCTGTCGCTCCCCATGTGATGATGACCCCAATTTCGTTGCACTTTGTGCAATGACAATAAAGAGATTCTGATAAAGAGATTCTGATGAGGGGTATGTGATGGCCCAGCCGGTGAGCAGTGGCCCACATCGCCAAATGGTGGCCAAAAAGGCAGGCAAAGGCAGCCAAGTGGTGTGGTGTTGGATGGGAGGTACTACCCTAAAAGCTGTGTCATAGAGACGCCGCCCTACTCAGGTGTCTCAGCTTATCACACAGAGGTGTGCTGAGTTAGCCCGGCAATCAGGAGGCCTTTTAAATCCACTAGAACAAGCTGAAGCCAGACTGGCTGGAAGAGCGTGTGAAGACCAGACACACACAAGGCCAGTCTCGTGGTAAGAGGCCTGTGGCCAACCCTCTTGACCCAACTGAACCCTCATAATGAAATTACGTCCAAGTGGACCGAAAGACTGTTGCTTTGATCTGTGTAAATTGTGTCGTGCTTATACGAGAGAGAAGACCTGCAGGTGGAGAGGAACCCCCAAAACTCCCAAGAGGAACCAAGAGCCGAGCCAGGGCGAAGAGGTCCGTGGCGTGGACCACAGACCACACTAAGCTTGGCCTGTCTCTCTCTATCTCTGCCCCTCCATCACAGGAAGAGCCAGACAGAGCACCCTGACGTCAACCGTCGACTTTTGCCCCCTGCCCTTTACCCCGCACCTTTATAAATAAATGCCATAAGTTTGGTTTCACCGGAAACCCTGTTTCTGCCTGTTTCTGTTCCGATTGATTATCCCACTGTCCCACCAGGCGCCCACCACACACACACAGAAAAGCATCCACAAACTAAAGCATGCACCACCTAAATTAAGTTAATCAATCAATAGCAAATCATGAAAGACAAAGCACATCAAAAAATACAAAGCAGCAAAGGAAGATGTTTTTGTGATACGCTGGCATCTATCTGATTCACATGTGTTCTTTCCATGCCTGCTGTGTGTCTCAATGTGCATGATGATAGCGTGTTAATGTTTCATTTTTCCATTTTTCTCTTAAATTTTAAGAATTATTAGCCTAATAAAACACAAGATACATCTAGTTTGCTCTCTCTCTCTCTCTCTCTCTCTCTCTCTCTCTCTCTCTCTCCTCACGCTCGGCTTGTGCTGGAATAATATATTCTTGTGAGATTTCTGATCTTGTGTAAAACATAAAGGGTTTTCTGAGGCTCCTTTTTGCTGCCTTCAAATATAATCGTCTGCTTTTCCTGTACATGCACAGTCGAGGGACTCTAATCTGCTAGTTTTCTTTCTGTGATTCTGGGTCTAGTATGGGCCTGTGTAGGACTGCACGTGTTTGGTTGTTTAATTGGTTAAAGCTTCAGCAGGCTGAAGTGCATTTTTGACTCGCACTCAAGCCAGATATTCAGCATGAAGGTAAACTATTAACTGTAGGCGAGGCCTCACAGCTTACAAGAACTGTATGAATAAATGAGGCTAATACAATATTAGCCTATACAGAATGTTTTCGGAAACTTATAGGCTAAAGGCTAGCATTATTGGGGTTGCATAGAAAAAAACGTCTTTTCGGCCAAACCAACCATCTGTAGCTTTGCCAACAGATGTTTACAAGAACGAATGACGCTTCAAAATATCTTTCTTGGAGAACGACAAAAGTAAGCCAAAATAATGTCAATTCATAAGGCCTAGTTCAATATATTTTGAACTAGGCCTTAATCCCCCAGTAAGACCCACCGTTCAGCACCCCTCCGAGCGCGGGCTCCTCCAATCTACTGCTCCTCCAGTCTAGTGCTCCTTCAGTCTGCTGCCCCTCCAGTCTGCTTCTCCTGTCGGTCCGACGCTTCTCACGCTATTCACTGGGCGTTTATGAGCACTCATTGTTGGTGCAGCCAACTCAGGGGGTTCAGGCTGCTTTCAGCCTTGACAGTGTGTCTGGGAGAGGAGAGAGTGACTCTGAGGCCGCTGAACGGCAGACTGACAGACCGTGAAGTTGAAGTCTCCTCGTAAGGTAGGTCTGGAGGAGCTGATCTCCACATCTCTGGTCGGACTCAAGGGTCCTCGAGCAAAGGGCTGTTAATTGTACTTGATTTAGTCGTTGAGATTGTAGATGCTATTATCCAAATCCACTTCAATTAATACAGATTCAGGGAGCTGGCAATAAAAGTATGGGCATGATGCTGCCCGTCGTGCCCACACGGCTTCAGGCGTTAGGAAGCGAAGCTAAGAGACTATCATACATAGATCATAGAGAGAGAGAGAGAAAAGGATAGCTTGATAGAGAGATAGCGAGATGGAGAGATGGAGGGAGAAAGAGAGATAGATGATAGAAAGATAGTGAGATGGAGAGAGAGAAAGTTAGACAAAAGGATAGATTGATAGAGAGATAGCGAGATGGAGAGAGAAAAAGTTTGATAGATAGAGATAGATAGATAGATAGATAGAGAGATAGCGAGATGGAGAGAGAGAAAGTTAGATAGATAGAGACAGATATATAGATGTGTAATACATCTCTTGGTTGTTGTCGTATTTGTTTGGTGAAATGTAAGGCCTTTTAATTTTTTGTGATGCATAGATTGGCACGGCTTATTTTAGCACAATACTCAGTCCGACTTTATTTTAAAATGGAAGATTGTGCAATTTTAACATTAGTCTGAAATGGCCTTTGCCGCACAATGCGGAGCGGGAAATTGCACTACACTCAGAAAATGAAAATCGAGTCGAGATAAATAAATGAAATGTGACTAGACCTGAATTAAGTAAAAGATATGGGGGATGGGATCCCCTTCTGAGCTCTCTCCCTGTATAGGACCGTGACCTGGCCGGCCTCGCGGGGGAGACGGTGCAGGTGGCTCTCAGAAACCGATTCTCTCCCTAAAGCTGATACATCACATTGTATAGCCTACATCAACACTGAAGGTTCGTACAGGCCACAGAGCAGATATGGCTCATGTGATATTATTATAAGGAATGAAGCAGGCACAGGTATGGAGGTCTACTCTGAAGCCTGAACCAGAGAAAGGACGGAACTCCCCAGAAGAGACGCGTTACCCGAGAGGTTGTGATGGTTTCGCGAATTGTGTGATGTCGTTTAGGTTTATTTTATGTATGCAATTACTACTGAGGCTATCGTGAAGTATAGATCTCTCTACAACTCCTCAAATCCTATATTCTGGTCAAATTAACGCATGAATTGTTTTGTTGTAGCATAATCCACGCCCCGTAATTGTGAGTCTAAAACATGGATCTATTTAATCTCCATCGTTGTGTCTCAAAATCAAGGTAATCCTCGCATGCAAGACCCTATCTGAGCACCATTGAACAAGAATGCGTTTTAAGTTGAACATGATCCCTTCTTGGTACCACCAACAGACTTCAGCATTCACGGACGTGCAGCAACTCTGCAGCCGTCAATCTTGGGGTCAGTCTGTCTGGGGGTTATCAGACTCTTGTATGGTATATATGGTATATATGGTGTATGTATATATATATATATATATATATATATATATATATATATATATATATATATATATATATACACATATATGGTAGGTATAGCAGAGGGAAACAGCCCTGAACGGGCGGTAGAGACGCGGGCCTTCGGGGTTAAACAGTGCGTTTTGAACACGACAGACAATACTTAATTCAACCCAATGTTTCCCAGTTTGCACTAGGGCATGAAAGGCTCATGTGTTTGGACACGAGGCGTGAGAAATCTATGTGGTAACCCACATCCACTCCAATGGCCTATTTAAAACGGAATCGGGTCACGACATTTCTTTAAATCATTTTCCTTATTAGGCCTACCTATATTAGCCTATTACAAATATAGGCCTAATAATTATTATGAATATTACTAGCAGTAGTAGAAGCAGTAATAGGAGGTCTAGCAGTCGTATTCCGAGGTCAACCTAGGCTAAAAGGAGGAGTATAAACCTACCTACATAGTTATGCCTATTATATATTTCTTATTCATTCTTGTAAATAATTACCTAATTATACTTTAGAATATGAATATAGGCCTGTTTAAATAAATAAAGTAGGCGTATTAGTTATATTTTATTTTATTATGTTGGTTTAGTAACCTGTCCAATAATATATTATTACAGGCCTAGGCTATATGATTACATTTTTATTATATATATTTCATACTATATTATTGGACTTCCGCTCTTCTGTTAGATTCGTTTATTTTATCCCGTGGAGTTTGGGAGGAGGTTCATTAACAACAATACCTACAAATAATTGTACACCTTCCAGATCATTTTATTGTGAATTCATTATTATTTGAAATTTTCTTTGACTAATATTATAATTAAGATTATTATCATTATTTTTCATTGTTAATATTAGATCTCTAATCCTTTAGTGTTTCATTCCTCCAGTGAGGATACTGGGCTACATAACCTGTGTCTGAGGCCGTTGCCCACAGACACATTCTGTCAAAGTGGCCTTGAGATCATTGGAGAAAAAAACCTAAATCAATTGCGTGGAAGAAGGATTGTGTGGGTTTGTGTAGGCGAGGCTTGGGTTTCAGCTGACTGACTTTAAATACTGTCTGCAACAGCCTTCCCTAAATCCGAGTCAAAGAAACTATTCGCGCAATCTTTGGTTCTCTTTTTCTTTTCGACATTTGGTTCCCGCTGGGCTCCACTTTCTTTTGCTGACGGTAGCCTGCATTAAAGGTTTTGACGTTATGCAAGGAGATCACATATTTTGTTTAATGCATGACTTTTAGACTTCTATAGACGCGTGTAGCGTGGTTCTATAGAAACCTTCATCTTGATGAAAGTGATGTGATCCAGGGGACCGAGGAGCCGACGATGCGTCATGTATCACCCGAGCTGCACCTACATAGTGTCCGGGGAGCCGGGGCAGGGTCTCCGGGACTACGGCTCGGCCTGGCTGGACAACAGCTCCACCAAACCTCCGGATTACCGACATTACCGCTACGAGCCGAGGCAGCAGTACCGCCACCAGGGCGGTCAGTGGTCCGTGTACCACCAGACCAGCCACCACCACCACCACCACCTGGCCCCGGCGCCGTCCTACCTCTCACCGGAGGACTCGGCGCTCCCGTCGACCACTGAAGGAGGGTTCAACCCAAGCGAGAGTTTTCTAGGATACGATCCTGCAGGGACGGTGTACGGGGGACCCGGTGCTGCGCGGTACCACATGGCGGCGTTCAGTGGCAGCAGCAGTGTCGGGTCTAGAGCGTTCCCCCCCGCTGGTCACTGCGGGTCCAAGCCGCCCCCGGGGCTCCGCCCGTCCGCAGGCCGGAGCAGGGTTTTGCCTCCGGGTTTCGACTCCTTCATCGAGGCGGCAGAAGAGGAGCGGCTTGGTAAGAACCGCTGCTCAGCAGGGAGCCTGCAGACGGAGACCAGGCGAGCCGGCCGCAGAGAGCCCGGCCCCGGGACAGTGTGTGTGGAGAAGACGGGGCACCTGGACCCCCCCAGAGCAGTGTTGGAAGAGGAATACTCGGCTTCCTCCACCCAGGAGGACCCCAAAGAGCCAGGTATTTGCCATAGACCTCCTAGTTTGATGTAGGCCATACATAAGGGTATTTCACACAGGCTTAATAGTAGGCCTATAGGCGAAAGGTAATATAGTCGAAAAATCCAAAATTAAGATAAAATTATAAAGAAAACATAGTCGGATGATTTTAAATAATAAATGCAAAATGTGAGGCTTTGTCCTTCCACAGCCAATCAATGGAACGCATACAATTATCTGGTTCATTTTTCTTGGATAGTTGTATACCTTTAACATACACCTGTATTAATGTGGAGTACTATAATGTCATTAAAGTAAAGCGGGTTGACGATTCGTCCGATTTCTTGTCTGTCTGCCTGTCTGTCTGTCTGTCTGTCTGTCTGTCTGTCTGTCTGTCTGTCTGTCTGTCTGTCTGTCTGTCTGTCTCTTTCTCTTTGTCTGTCTGTCTGTCTAAGTGTGTGTGTGTGTGTGTGTGTGTGTGTGTGTGTGTGTGTGTGTGTGTGTGTGTGTGTGTGTGTGTGTGTGTGTGTGTGTGTGTGTGTGTGTGTGTGTGTGTGTGTGTGTGTGTGTGTCTCTCTCTCTCTCTCTCAGTCTCTCTCTCTCTCTCTGAATAAATAATTAGTTGTTCTCATTTACCCTCCTTTCCTTTTGTATTCTATCTACTCATCATCTCCTCTCCTCCTCTCCTCCACTCATCCACTCCTCCCTGCTTTTCCTCTCTCCTTCCCTCCTCTCCTTCTTTCCTCCTCTTCCCCTCTCCTCCCTCCTCTCATCCTCCCCTCCTCTTTCCTCTTCTCCCTTTCCCCTCTCCTCCTCTCCCCCACTCCTCTCCTACTCTCCTCCTCTCCTCCTCCCCTTCTCTCCTCCTCTGCTCCAGGGTCTCCCGAGCGGAGGAAGAAGCGTTGTCCGTACACCAAGCAGCAGCTCAGGGAGCTGGAGAGGGAGTTCCTCTTCAGCGTGTACATCAACAAAGAGAGGCGCCTGCAGCTGTCTCGCCTTCTGTGTCTCACCGACAGGTGTGGGCCATGCTCCTAAGAAAATACAATGATGTGTGTGTGATTGTGTGTTTTTCATGTGTGTATTTGTGAGGGGGGAAGTCTAGAAAAAGGCTTGTGTCTCAATGAGAAACTCCTGCTCATTCCTAGGCCTCAGTCCGAGGGCACTACCTGCTACCCAACAGGCTGCAATACAAGCAAAGACCTGCTGATACTACAGCAGACACCTTCAAAAGCCTTTTTTTCACCTCCTCACACACACACACACACACACACACACACACACACACACACACACACACACACACACACACACACACACACAAACACACGCACGCACGCACGCACGCACGCACACACACACACACATACACACTCAAATACAGGTTTGTGAAAGCATTTATGGTAAAAGTGTGTGTATGAGTGTATGCGTGCATGTATGTGGGCAGGTGTGTGTAGGCACTTGAGTGTACATGGGTGTGTGTACAATGTGATGTTTGTGTTTGTGTGTGGTGCGTGTGTGTAAAATTATATGTGTGATGAATGTATTAATAATCTATTGTATTCCAGACAAGTGAAGATCTGGTTCCAGAACAGGAGGATGAAGGAGAAGAAGCTGAACAGAGACCGACTCCACTACTATAAAGGAAACGCTCTATTCTGATGAGGAACACAGTAATAGAGGGGGAATGGATGGATGCATGGATACATGGGATAGATGGATGAATGAATAGATGACTGCACAGACCTATTGATAGATGGATGAAAAATCAGCTATTCAATAACAACGTATTGACTGATGGTTATTGGATAGATTAATGGATGATGGACCATGGAAGAGAGAAGCCTGCATCAGTCTCCTCTATTCAGCACAGAGAAAGCCGCAACTTTGTCATTCAACACTATTCACTTTTGCAAGTTTTGACTCCCAAATTCAATCAAGATTCAAGGACCAGATTTACCCCCTAAACTATCTGAAACCAAAAATTCTTTGTCTTCAATTGGAAATGTAGACGACCATTGACTATTCATTACACTGACCATGTTTCTCTCACATTCTTTTCATTAGCTAACAGAAACAATAGTGAATGCAATACGTTCACACAGGAAACAGGACATTAAGTCATAAATACCAAACATCTGGTCTCCATGCCTCTATATGTCATCAAAGCTTTACCTGAGAGCCAGAATATAAAATACGCTGATTGCTTTCAGACTGCACCTTAGTGTGAATGTTAACGTTGCAAGGATTTCTTTGCACTATCTTTCATTGAGCTCCTTTTGGATCTTTATGGGATTTTTGGAGCTTTCAAAAGCAAACTTGTTGTTAGGCAGAAGGGACCCGCTTTCCTCCTGGTTCCCATGCTTTGATTATTGCTGTGTAAAAGCTTTAAATGAGTCAGGTCCTTTACATACACAATGTACAAAACAAACTTTGTATTTCTGTTCCACTCTTGCCCAAACTGCTCACCAAATACAGGGGGAGAAGGCTCCTCAATTCTCTCCACCACTTCTCATTAACTAGTTCTGTGAAATGGAAACCTCCTCCATTTTGCCGGCCTTTCAATGCACCATTAAGGAGCGGTCTGGAACTGCTCTTGGATTTACGGTGCCCACGGCAGAGCACAAGTTGTCTGGCGGCGCAGCTGCAATAATGTACCATGAACTCTGCTCAGGCTTCACCTCAGATGCTTTCAGTCTCATGTCTGGGGTCCTAGACTGTTTCACCTGGGTTTAAATCCCCTTGATCAAACATTAAAAAGGATCATCTTTAAAAAAGAAAATGTACCAGCCATTATTGTGCATTGTTTGGTATGGGTTATGTTGTGCTCTGTTGTCAACCCACATAACAGTAGTAGTAATTTGTGTGGGGATTTAGATAGCTCCAATGCCTACCAATAGTTTAAGCCCTCCTGAAGCTGTTTTCTATTATCTGTTTCAATAACTTTGAAAGTCTTCAATTCAACTATACATTTTGAAAATATTTGTTGATTTGAGCTTATAATTACCATTGGTGTTTATTTTCCTTTATGTCTGTCCTCATCTAGCACTACAGACTTTAATGGCAATGTGCACAAAACCAACAACATCGTTAACTGAAATTGATACTTTACTTCAAGAAGCTCCTGGTCTTGGAGCAAGTAGCTCGTCATGTTACCGGCCTGCGAACAGCCTGTTACCGGCCTATTACCAGCCTGCTACCGGCCTCTTACCGGCCTGCTTAGGAGCAGCAGGGAGAATTCAACTCATGGGACAAATACGTTTATTGTATCACAAATATTGACATCATAACATTCTTTAGTTGATGTTGTTTGTCTAATGTTTGTAATGTAAGGTCTTTATGTGTACTGTTTACAGCGAAACATTACGTTTTCTCTGGTCTTTGTGCTTTATCGCTTCCTTTTGTTCCCATGTTATGCATATGTTGGATGTGCACATAAGCTTAATGCTTTACTTCCAGATAAATCACATAGTAAAATTTACCAAATCCATCATGCAACTTTTGAAATTATATCAGAAATAGTTTGACCTAGGTGTTAATGTATTTGGGTATCTTGAGAATGTTAATTCCATTTTATTGCAAGTATTTATTCTGATTATTGTCTCATAGTGAATTGACCATCTTTGTACCAGGTATCATTTGCATTGTGCTATACTTTATCTTGCAATTACGTTTGAATTACATTTACTTATATTCCTAATTTGCTATATCAACAAGCATACACATTCCCAACATGTAGGCCCTGTGTGTGTTTTAATATGTGTCTGCTTGCGTGTTTGCGTGTGTGTGTGTGTGTGTGTGTGTGTGTGTGTGTGTGTGTGTGTGTGTGTGTGTGTGTGTGTGTGTGTGTGTGTGTTTGGATGTGCGTGTGTGGTGTAGGCTTTACATTGTTTTTTTGTGTTTCTTTTTGTTTTTGTTTTAATAAAAGAAACAATGATCTTTGATTGCGGCTCGTCGTAAACATTTATTTTAGGAGTTGTAGAATATGCTTTAGAGTACATCAAAGTATTAAATGCTTAAATATTGCTTTAAATGTGTGTAAATTGAACTATAATAATTATAATTTATAAGAATATAAAGCTATGGCTTCAGTGACAGTGTTATTAATCTTCATTAAGAGGCTATAAAATGGTGGACCAGTGGTTGATTCTTTCATGCCAGAAATTAAAAATTTTCATTGCGAATGAGTTTTGATTAAAGGGGAGAATAAATCTCACCAAGAAAGCTGTACTGAAGATGGCCCCACGAGCGGTGTGACTTACTGCTTAATGGTCTGAGAGGCTCTGGGTACACGCACAGGGGGATGTACAGGGTCTGGTTTACGGGGATATTAGTCTATCTAACTGGTAAGAATGTACAGCACTTTGGAAAGGTCATCAAGGTCTCCCTCACGGCGTCCCGTGAAAACATCATAGAGGCTGCTGACCATGACGCAGTGATGAGGACGAAGGAGACGGGGTTGTGTGGCTCTCTGCCTTGTCTCTGCACAGCCTCAGGATGCAGACTGGGAACAACAGTGAACTAGACAGCAGCACGCGGACCACCAGTCCAAGGCTGATAGCAAACCTTGAACCGTGACCAGCCACACCAACCATTGAGGACTTCCTAACAACGGGGACTTTATTGGGCCAATAAAGACTGTCTGGTATTTGTGTGGCACTGTTTGAGGAAGACCCAAAGTGGGGCTGTTGTGTGAGTCGCACACAAATTTGGTGGGTGCATGTGTGTGTGTTTGTGTGTGTGTGTGTGTGTGTGTGTGTGTGTGTGTGTGTGTGTGTGTGTGTGTGTGTGTGTGTGTGTGTGTGTGTGTGTGTTTGTGTGTGTCTGTGTGTCTGTGTGTGTCACTGTATGTGTGTTTGTGAAGTGTTGTGTAAGGGGAAGCAAGAGATGAAAGGAGAACTTTTGTTATTGATTGGAACCAAAGGCCTTTTGCCTTAAGCCCTCAATAAACACACAATGAGGTCCTATGGCTGTTGTTACCAATAGTATTAATGATGCACAGCAACAATCTCTGTATTCATTCATGTACATCATCAAACTTGGAGAAATACATATGTTTCCTTAATATTTCAAAATGTTCCGATCGGCCTGTTTCAGGTTGATGGGCATGGAATGAACATCAAAGATGATTATGCCACCTACTTTGAAAATGCCATCGGTCAACAGAGAACACTTGAAATGGTAATGACTGTAGCACATGATCACACAAACCCAGTCGGTCTTAGTCTAATAATGGCGACTGAATCACAATCCATTTCACTTATCTCTCTCTGTTTCATTACGCTATACCGACTCGCCGTTTTAAAATCTCATATTTAGGCAGAAAAGGAAAGGAAAGGGAATATTTATTTTCGGTGGATAGTCATTTTAACCAACTAAATTTGTTATGGAACTAATCCTTTACGGAATAATTTGAACGAACGGTACTTTTTAATGTATGTCTGATTACAGGCTACCATTCAAGGGTATGGTAATGTAAATTATTAAGTCTTAAGAATTAATTGGTTAATATAATCAATTTAACTTTTTCATGTTAATGAAATGAATTATCTTGTTTTTGTTACATAACGACCAAACGATATTTATCACCATTAAGATGGCCAATGACCATGAATGAATCACTGATAACAATAATAATAATCTTTATTATTATTATTATTATTATTATTAGTATTATCACTATATTATTATTATTATGAATTAGTCTTAGTGCTAGAAGGTTATTGGTAGTAACGTATATAATAAGTTGTAGGCCTACATGTCTATCCTACGATGACTGCTTATTCATACTCACCAATAGTCAATTATAATAATATACCCAATAGCTAAGGAAATTATCCATATTTGAGTTAATGATTGCATGTTTTTGTTTGTTTTATATACATGTTCATAATAACTAGTCAGTTTAAATGTTTTGTAAACCGGGGATTTATGGTCCTTCATAGGCTATAAATATTGAGGCGCTGGGTTTAGGCCTATACTGAGATTATATCAAAACTATTAGCAATTTAAACAATGATTAATCAGACAGTTTCCCCAGCGGTCTAAATCTATTTGTCTTGGTGGCGAACGCATTTTGCAAGCATTTGTTTTAATGCTGATTAAGGCTGGATTTAGAGGTAAAATTTAAGCAGGAATATTTTAGGAATACAAGATGATTGAAACAATTAGAAATTAAATAAAAAGACAAACAGGCCTACAACCAGCTCAAGATGTTGACGCTACAGCCTTCGGACTTGAAAAAGGCCTCAAAGCCTGATAACATGAGAGAATTCTATGACAATTATAATAATAATATAATTATATAATTATATAATAGTTATAGCACAACTATAGCATAGGTGACGGATTGCATGCAGTAGGACTGGATGGGTCGAATTAAATGGGTCAATGCGTACTAATACTATGGTGGATCCGACCGCATCGCATCCCCCAGACTGAGAGGTCTCCAGTATTTATTCCAAATTATGTTGCATGAATTTGATCTGTGAGGCATTGTGATGAAGGTTATTCTATTTGTCAGGACAGGCCTATATATTGACGACCAGCAGATGGGGCAAATCGTCCAGAAGAAATGCCAAAAAGAATAGTGAGATAAAGATAAAGAACATAATGGTTACAAAATTCGTTGTCTCCCATAAATCAATAATGTCCAATGTCCATCTGACCGCCGTGTCAAGATCTCTTGTGGAGGAGAAGAGTTTAAGCTCGAAATGGAACAAAGTAGTTTTACTTTACTCGTTGTTCCCAATGTCACGTGCGGTTCAACCCTTGCAATATGCAATACACGATAGGCTATACAATAAGCGATATACACTACAAACAATATAGAATATAGCCTCCAGAAAAAGGTTTAAGCTCCTCATGTCCGTGACGGTTTTGTTAGTTTGTTACTTAATGAGAGCTTCAAGTGAGTGGAGGCCTGTCTGCATGAGCAAAGGTAAATATCTGTTGAAACACACACACACACACACACACACACACACACACACACACACACACACACACACACACACACACACACACACACACACACACACACACACACACACACACACACACACACACAAAAAAAAGCACACACACATCTCGAAAACATAGGCAAGCTTGTCAAATTGGCCACCTTGCATCTCACTTCAATCTTCAACTCGCCTGGCAAAGTGAATCTAACATTGTGAATAGTGAACTCTATTCCATTTCAGCTATAAGCAGCAACTGAACACAAATAATCGGCTGATTTACTTCCTTTAACAGCTAAAGATCCACACCCCATGTGATCGGGTCCAGCCAATGACCAGAGAAGGAGAAGGCAGAGCATCGTTTTTTTAGGAGAGGATGAAAGCGACCAGCATCACACGTCACGTTTTACAGTCGCCCTCAAATAGTTTTTTTTGAAATAATAAAATAAACATGTCGCTAACGAATTATTATTCGATGATGGGCCACGAGACGGAAGATCTTTACGGCGCGCATTTCATCCAGGGGGGCCTGCAGCCGTCCGCCGGTAGCGGGAAGCCGACCGCCGTAGCTCGGGGAGCAGACGAGCCGACCAGTACCAATCTCTCCAATTTCTCCAATTTCTCCAACGGTTTCAGGCAGACCGTTCTGAACGGGTTTTCACCATGGACAAACCCGTCGTCTTCCTCCTCAACTCAAAGCGCACACACACAGCTCCAGTCCGCCTCCTCTTCCTCCCTGTCCAGCCTCTTCCACTCCCACCACCCTCACCAGCACCCTCTGAGCCACCCTTATTACAGCACCCCATCGCAGAGCCACAGCCCGCACTCTGCCAACCCAGGTACGGTGCAGGAGAGCCGCTTCGTTCGGTGCTGGGAGGAAACACCCGTCTTAACCCCTCAGTCCTCCCAGCTGGTGGACGGCTTTCCAGGGGACTTGTCCACTCAGGCAGAGCTTTCAAGCTGCAGCCCTCGAAGATATGAGACTATAAAACCGGAGAACTCGCCGCCTTCCGAGAGCGCACCGGAGGATTCACACTTTGCAAGCCTGGTGAAGGCTGGTCCTGAGCCGCAGAGGGGCCTGAAGGACTCAGAGGAGGACCCCGACGAGGGCCCGGAGGACAGAGAGGACGGAGCGGGCGCAGAGCGTCACGGAGCGGGCACAGAGCACCGGCCGGCCGAGTCCAGTAAGTAGGGGATCACCAGTGTTTATAAGGGCGAGACTTAAGTGAGTGTGCGCGTGTGCTGTGTGACTTTTATTGCCCTATAAACGTCTTGTAAACTGTAAAATATAAGACTTTGTTGTCCATTAAAACAATTAAGTTATTATGAGCGTTGTTTGACATTTGACAGCATATAAAATGCATGAGCCCTGTGTATCCACCTTAACAATATGGCGTTATGTTTGTCCTGTTCATTATACTGTTCAACGAGGCCTGGGCCTGCAGACGGTCAGAAACTGGGTGGATGGACTATAAGCCTAATCCCTCTACATTAAAAACTATTTTAAACACTTTTTGATTGTCATACAAAAGCCTACATTTGGATTGTAATGGGGCTATAATAATATAATGACCAGAGAAGCACCTTATCATTGAACCAGGTCGACAAAAGGACATATTATGTAACTTATACGTTTTATTTAGTTTGTTTTGATAATTATGTTCGCCTTTATGTTAAACGTGAGGCCTTATGAGTTGTTGTCCAGATGTTTCGTTCCGCCTTCCTTCCTTCATGTTCCGTTGAATTGTCTGGTTATGGAATGAAGGCATCGTCCTGATGTGGAAAAACAAATGCATTTATTTGGTTTGGCAGAAGAAACGAACTAATAAAAACACCGTCTCACCGTGACGCCTAAACAGCACAAACACAAGCTCACACACACACACACACACACACACACACACACACACGCGCACACGCACACGCACACGCACACACACACACACACACACACACACACACACACACACACACACACACACACACACACACACCAACCCAGTCTCACGGAAATACGTGACACCGTCACTCATTTAATCTATTCATTCATGATCTTTTTTTCGTGCCAAAAAGCACAAATTTCTAACAATATGACTGCTTTTGGCCACCCGTTTCTCCTTTCACTTTTGATTCTGAGAAATTGTGACAATTCACGCGATACATGTAATGCAGGTGCGCTGTTCAGTAGGCAAACCACGACGGAAAAAATGTAGTTGCTTCATCTCTTCTTTTTAGAATGAGTTTGAAATTTGTGCTTTTGGCAAGGAAAAATTGAAATTATATGTCCCAGATCACGAATGAATAGATTAAATGACGTGACGTGACAGTGTCACGTATTTCCGTGTGAGTCGGAAATACGGGAGTCTCACGGTGAGGCGGTGAGGCCTAAACTGCCTCTGTAACGTGTGGACGACGGAGCTGCGTCAATGTTTCACACGCCGGGCCTGGATACTGACCCATGTCCACACGCGCACGCACACGCACGCACACACACACACACACACACACACACACACACACACACACACACACACACACACACACACACACACACACACACACACACACACACACACACACACACACACACACACACACACAAACGATCGTGTTTTTGAGCGCTTGTTGACTTGTTTCTGATTTCTGCTAGCTAATCCTTCGGTCAATTGGATCCACGCAAAGTCAACCCGAAAGAAGCGGTGTCCGTACAGTAAGCACCAGACGCTGGAGCTGGAGAAGGAGTTCCTGTACAACATGTACCTCACGAGGGACCGCCGCGTGGAGGTGGCGGGGGTGTTGAGTCTGACAGAGAGACAGGTGAAGATCTGGTTCCAGAACCGACGCATGAAGATGAAGAAGCTGATGAGCCGGGACAGGCGGGGGCTGAACGACTGAGAGGAGTCAATTGTAGGGCTACTGGTCTGACTGTTTGGTCTATATAGTAGAGATAGGATTATTCAATTGGGACCCTTAACAAATTGCGACGGATAAGCTTTGCAATGAATATATTTTCAGGGGATCCACAGAATGAGCCAAACCGACTCCTCCGTTCAGGAGGAACGTGACGTCTCCACGCGTGGACAAAAAAATTATATCAGACGGAATTACAAACAGGCTCACTGTTGCATCACATCATTTTTTTATTGGGATGTTATTATGTATACAAACTGGAATCGATTCTATACTCCTTTCTCACTTTCGAAAAGGAAATGTTATGATAGTGTCCTGTTTTACTGATTATAAACGGGACGGTGTTCAGAGTGTTTTTGAAAGCACTTTTTTATTTGAGGATCATGAACAACATAATAATACATGCTGTCACTCTAACTGAATGAAGTATTATTTATCTTAAATATGTGATCAGCTGGATTGCTAGCTACCCAACATATTACCTTCCCAATAAAAGATCTAGCCAGCTATTAGATACGATTTTTGCTCTCCTCATTATACAGATATTTGAAGACTTTTAGATGCGGAAGTTATTTCTCAGTTTTTTATACATAAAATAGAAGGTGTCCCGTTGTGCCAGCCGTGGAGCTGCACCAGGACGGGTCGTTGTGGAGATGTGGTTCTTCTGTATGGTTTCTCCATTGTGTGTTAGGAGGGCTTCGTGTTGATTGTATCAGGTTTGAGGCCTAGGATGATGGCTATGGCCTCCACATCTTCAGAAAGGGTCCCTGTTTAACGCAGCTCTCCTGATGCTATATAGACCAACCAGTAGTTTACAGGTTTTGGTTTTTTAAAAGGACGAGTCATCGATTTTGTATCTCTAATTTTGACATTAACGACTTTACTATGGTGAAGAAATGACAGTTGTAAGGCATGGCACGTTATGGTGCTTTGTTAATATCTCTTGTGGGATTTATTATGCCATGTATCCAGATGTCTTTCACCACATGTTTGAAAAACAATCCTATTTTTCAGCATATTTCTTTTACATTTTTCAATAAAGACCCCTAAATAGCGACGCGATTTTAACTCTCTCTCTCTATATATCATGTGGGTGACGAAATAAAACGGTTAATTCTATAACAGGTCAACTAAGTCCTACAAGCAGAGATCGAGAGGATGGACCCTCGTTTGAATGAGCCTCATTCTCTGATACTTCTCTCCACTGTGTTGTGTGCACGTTATGGTCCTAAAGTCAAGGCCCTCTCATCTGATGAAGTCTTCCCTGATCTTGTGCTGAATTGACGTTGTGTTTTTGTCGTTGTTATCATATTTTGGTCAATGTTGGTCAGATGAGGCCTATTTTGTGCATATACTTCAAAACACACCAGTCCTTCTAAGCTAAATTTGACTGTGATCTTTATTTAATTATAGCCTATAGAAAACAATTCAGGCGTTTAAAGATAGAAATATACTAAAATCGTCGACCAAGAGGTAGGATATATTTGGCAAGAAATGTACACAAAATGCAAAAAAGCGACTAGGATATTCATTTGCTTATTTAGAATAATGTTTATGTGCTGCTAAATGTGATGTTTATTTGTAAGAAAATAAATCTAAATTTGCGTATGCCTATGCGTTTACTTCTGTGTGATGTGCTTTATTTTTGTTTATTATTTTTGATAATTTGATCAAAAATAATATTTGATAATTTTATTATTTATTTATTTTTTTTAGTCTATTATTATTAAATTATTATTATTACTATTATTATCATTAATAGGCCTATTATTATAATATTATGTTATTGTTATTATTATTATTATTACTCTTATTTGTATTAATCCTATTATTTAGCTTTAAATGCTGAACCATTTATTTAATCTTTTGTTTGATGGTGTGTGTGTGTGTGTGTGTGTGTGTGTGTGTGTGTGTGTGTGTGTGTGTGTGTGTGTGTGTGTGTGTGTGTGTGTGTGTGTGTGTGTGTGTGTGTGTGTGTGTGTGGTGAAGGCTCCTTTTGTTTCGTCAAAGTCAGTGTGAGCCATTGTAACATTGGTCATGTATTGCGGGCCTATATAAGTCCTTCCTTCGTCGTTTGCAGGGCCATAAACCAACAGCATGCATTTGGTTAATAAACGTGACTTTTCAGACGCACACACGCGCGCACGGAAGACGTACACACGCACGCAGACCGAGAGGTTGAGGAGGAGGTCGTGCATAGGAAGGGTGAGCGACCGAGAGACAGTAAAAGTAATTGGAGTCATTGTGACTATATGGCTTAATTGGCCAACACTTCCTCACTGAAAGCCAAGCTCTCATGTTTCCAACCTTTAAAATGTGTCTAAGGATGGGAACAGATGAGATCCATCTCTGGCTACTTCTAGCCAGGGGGTCTCTGGGGTCTTCAGGACACAAAACAACACAGGAACGTCTGAACGCATCTATTATTGTTGTTCACACACGGACCAATAGGCCGGGACTCTGAAACAAGCTGGATCAGTGGAGGAAAAGGCAAGGAAATCTAATTCCACACGTCACACAGGCAGCCTGAAGCTGTACAATATAATATATATCATAATGTCAGCTCTATTATAAGAGCATATAAAAACATTATGTAATACAGTACTGTTTAAATGATGTAGCAGAAGTTGTCAACCATTTATTTTGCTTTATTTTTTAACCTCCGCCACGTTTCTGACTTTTGTCTGTATATCTGTAGTATTCTTCTTGTATTCTTGTTTTATTAAACGGTACTATCTTTGTAATTACACAACTGCGTAGTGCCTAGTAATAGCAGCCGTAGTAGTAGAACCAGTAGAATTAGTAGTAGTAGTGGTAGTAGTCGTAGTAGTAGTAGTAGTAGTAGTAGTAGTGGTAGTGGTAGTAGCAGTAGCAGTATCATAGAAGTAGTAGTAGCAGTAGTAGCCGCAGTAGTAGAAATAGATAGGATTTGAGCCTATTTGTTTGGTTTTTAGTCAAATTATTTCATAAAATTAAATAGCCTACATTAAAATAATTGTGCATGCACTGAGTAGCTCTCATGAATTAACCGTGAATATTTTATTTGGTCTCTCATGTCTAGTCGTTGGAATTCGATTAGCTAGTAATTTTTTGTTGTGGCCTCCTAAGACCTTATTCAGTCTTCTGAATCATATATCACGTTCAACAGGGATTTGTTCACTCTTTCACAACAATTACGCCATCCGAGGCCAACCAGTATCACTTTTTTTAATTTGAGGAAGCTGCTTGTTTTGTGTTAACACCCTGAGAGTTGGATCAGTAAAGGCCTCATCAATACCACAGCTGTAGTAAATGTCTGCAGCCGCTAGGTGGGGCTGTTGGTTGGAGCGAGCATCCTAGTGGTGGAAGTGTTGAACCCTCAACTTGTTTTAGATTGATGTTTGTCTGCGGGTCCCTGCGGGTGGAAAGGGACTTCATGATTTCATCAGTTGGTATCCAATATACTTTTTTTTGTGTGTCTACCATATAAATGCCCACCCCACTACATCTGTCTAGATTAGGCCTATATATTTATTTATCTAGCCTATGCAAATTACAGATTTCTAAACATTAAACTGCCAATTGTCCATAACCTAGGCCCAATAAACATACTTTTGACGGCAATCTAACGCCAAAAATATAGGGAGGTGCATGCCTATTGCCCACTACACCCTTACAGGCATAAGGTGAAGAGCTAGGCAGGCCATCGGTTTACATAATCTATCATGTATCTATAATGAATCTGTAAGTTTGCTAGGCGCTCTATATTAACGGCTGCTGCTCAAACCAATCCGCCGACATGCAGCTATAGGATCGAGAACCTTCTCTCCTGGTTGGTGCTGCTGCTGCAGAGGCCCATCTGCTAGGATATATCCCATCTCTCCTGTTGTTGGTGTGCTGCAGAGGCCCATCTGCTTGTCTAGTACAATTTACAGCATCGCACACACACGCAGTCATAAAGCTTTAGGAGGCTGCGCACCAAGGCATCGGTCTCTGATAGAGGAACGGGGAGCTGGGACCTTTACGCGCTCTAACGGACAGCACATCCTTTGATATTCTCTGGATTCTTCTTGATTTTCGTAGACCAATACCTCATATTGAGGAAGGCCGTTGTTCTTTTTGGAATCAATTGACGATTGAAAAAACAACTAAAATTCAAAGGGAATACATGATATTGGTCTATGATGCGTTTCCCCTTTGCTCATTATCTTTTTGTTAATCATTTTCCTGCTTTAGCTCGCCGAAAATAAACTTTGAAGCTAGACATGACGAGAGTTCTTCATCTGACAGCTCCCAGGTATTTGAAAACACTTTTTGTGTGTCGCTATAATTATATTAGACATAGGATTACATGTATATGTAGGCCTGGATATAGGGCTATTATGATTATCATTGACACAATTTGTTAAGATAATTGCTTAATATTTTTTGTCTTAGTCTACCTTACTGGTAAACTGCGTATGATTAGGCTAAATCATAAATGGTTTTTTTTGTCTCCAAGGCCAATTCGTTAGAGTTGTAAGTAGGCTATATATATATATATATATATATATATATATATATATATATATATATATACACTATGTATATTGACTATTTCATGCCGCTGAATGGGGTCTAATTCAAGTTGACCTTGTGTATGCATTCATCAAGAAGCCGATGAAAACAGGTGACAAATACTTGCGCTATTGAAAATGCAACGTTGACGTCTCACTTTTAGACTCACAATATAAAATATATATATAGGACCCCAGGATAGGCCTCACGTTGTTATTAGATAACGCCTTAATCCCGAAGGTCTATGCCTTCTCTTTGAGTAGCATGAGTGTGAAGTTGCCTATAGGCCTACAACGGAGTAGGTTGTATTTTATGGTGGCAGTGTGGAGAGAGAAAACCCAAAGGGACAGAATACACATCTTTAGCGTTTTTCTGATCGCGCCCCCTCTATAGTATAATGTGGCGGTTCAGGATGTGATAGAAATAAAGACCAACAAAGAAGCTACTCTAACTAGAGGTGTTCGATATTTACAGCCCTGCAATGCGGCAAAAAAAACACTTTTGTTTGTCTGTGTGTGTGTGTGTGTGTGTGTGTGTGTGTGTGTGTGTGTGTGTGTGTGTGTGTGTGTGTGTGTGTGTGTGTGTGTGTGTGTGTGTGTGTGTGTGAGAGAGACAGAGAGAGAAAAACACACCCACACCTACACATACATGCATGCAGATAGAGTGGGAGAGGGAGAGAGAGAGTCAGAATATCTGAACCAAAAGTAGGTGAGGCCAACACAGTCACACTCCGAGAACGTCAAATACCGACTGTAAGGGCACTTTAGCGTCGGTCGCTGACGGGAAAGGTACCCTCCGACGTCGTCTGCAGACGGAGAGGGGGTTCAATTCACTATAGCCTATGCCATCCCCGTCGATGTTTGACGTTCATAGCGGGTGCTCCAGCAGCCCATTCACTCTTGTATTAACCCGACAACGGCTCTAATAGACGCTGTGCGCATCTTTCCTATTGGATCGTTTTTAGGATATGTATCTGTGAAAATGGTCGAAAATACTTTTTATTCTGGGTGGAAAATATGAAATCGTAGTTACGCCATTAAAAGTGTTTATGTAAACATTTTTAGCGAGAAATTTGCATTTTACTTTCATAATCTTCGCTCTATGAATGTGAAGGATGTTTGGTTTGATAGCCTAGTTATGACGAAGAATATTTCACGTCTCGACCGAAACATGTAACATTTGTGGTAACCCGAGGGCAATAATGCCGCGTTTCCACAGCAGGGTGCGGAACGGTTCGGTTCGCAAAGGTGCGGTAGGGAGGGGGCGGTATAGCCCGGCTCAGTTCCGAGGTCGTGTTTCCACTGCCGACAGTACCCTTTGTGGTAGGCCGGATGTCGATCGCCGCGGCAGCTAGGTAAACATCGTAAACAACGTCTTCCTCCCCAAGAATGCAGAGGAACGTCTCCACCTCCTTGTTCGACCAAGCGAGCATTTTACGAGACATGTTCATTGTAAAGAATACCTTGAGGCTACTGTTTGCTTGTTTTTATCCCCACGTCGCCCGGAAGTGACGATTCTGTCGACCAATCAACGGAGGGGGTGTGTAGCTAGAATCTTCCGGTACCCTTTCAGGCGTCTCGTCTCGTTTTCAGTATCCCAACGGAGGAGTACTGAAAGCGAGGCCAAAACGAGTACGGCGGTGGAAATGCAACCCGTACCGCACCTTTGCGAACCGAACCGTTCCGCACCCTGCAGTGGAAACGCGGCATAAGGCACGCACACGTTGAACTCAGTTAGGAGCTGTGTTCGAAATCGTTCCCTATTCACTCACTCACTATTCCCTATATAGTGTTCATGATATAGTGCACTATGTAGGGAACGAACAAACGAGAATTCAGACACTACGCTGAACATTTCTAATGCCGCATTTCCACTGCAGGGTGCGGTATGGTTCGGTTCACCTCAGTCCGGTAGGGAGCGGGCGGTATACACTAATCCGGCGAAACCGGAAGTAAAGCAGCGCCGACATTGCTGAGTTGCTTGAATCACGTGACTTCCCATGTGTTGCTACGGAAGTAGCGTGTTGGTCCCCGTAGGCGGTGGTTGCTGGTGCGAAATGTTCTCCTTTTTCTTTAGTTTTTTTTAGTACATAAGCTGTTCAATTATTCTGGGAAGAACATACTGTGTCTGTGCAGGCCACGCCTGTGAGCCCTCTTGCTGTTGCATCTTTAATTTTGTACAGTAGTCCTGCTGTATGGCTACACTTCCCTTGGCCGGCTACGCAGTCACACACACATTCAAGAATTTTGCCATCTTCTCTAAATATGTCAGTAACCATATGGTTACTGACATATTATGGTACGAGTTCACTGCCTGTGAAAACCTCACAACACATTTTAACCTGATGAGCTAATCTGCTCAGCTCGTCTGTTAACTGTGCTATGGCCTGATGTAGGCATTTAACTACTGAACAATATAAACAAATTATATAAAACAAAAAACCAGCCTCTTTAGTTTTAAAATAGTATGTTAATATTTTGAATGAATATAAATGAAAAGTTATGCGTATTCACACGGCAAGCCAGGTGTACCCTACATAAAAACAAGCAGTGGCTTGAAAAAGATTGTATGAGATTGCCGTTTCTCAATTTTCCTATATAGGCCTAGCCTATTATTATATTAATGGAGAGTATACGAGTACGACTACCGTACGTATAGTACGTATAGTATAGGCCTAGTGTATAGTACGACTGCCGCAGCGGCAGTGGTGATCGTAATTTCCGGTTAGTGCACCACGGAGTATTCGATTTAGAACAACACTGACAGCAAGCGATTTAACATAGGTAACAGTTAACAATTGTTAACTAGCTTAACTTGATATATTGACATCTATTGGTTGGTCTTCAGTTAAACAACATGCAACAGCATTACTCAACTTACACGGTTTGTTTGGAAAAAACAAGGTGAAGTTTTTTTGCCTCTTGGCTGCTGGTTTGCTGAACATGCTTGAAACAGATCTGAATCAACGTCTCTGTGATTGAAATTACAACAAGACAGCGGTGTTTGCCACCTGGCTCCTCCTGCACCTCATGGTGCGTTCAAAGGCGGCTCGGAAAAACGTGTTTACACGTGTTAAAAATGAATTGAATGGTTGTAATCATAGACATCTTATAGATAGACGGAACATTGGCTGCTGGGACGCGAGAAATACGGCCGCCATCTTGGAGTGGTCAACCGGGAGCAGCAACAGCAGCAGAAACAGGATGCCGGGCTGTTGTTCAGCGTATTCCTGCTCAAATCGTCGGACAATCCATAATAGGAATCGGGGGATTACTTTTCCCAAGCAAGATTTAACATTACCGTACTATTGGTATAATACGACGCTGAAGTTGGCATCCGATTCGCAGCATCCGATTCGGCTTGAAAACCACTTAGAATCTTCAAATCGGTCCTGATTGAAAACCACTACACCTAGACTCTTCAAATTTTGACTACATTATCACAGTGAGGCTATACATTATGTAAAACATAGTTTCAGATTTGTGAAACCTTTACCCTATTTGTGAAAATGCAATACAGGCTTATTTGAATGCTTTTTAGGGGTCCAGACCGCATTGCATTTTCACAAATAGGTTAAAGGTTTCACAAATCTGAAACTATGTTTTACATAATGTATAGCCTCACTGTGATAATTTAGTCCAGATTTGAAGAGTCTAGGTGTAGTGGTTTTTAATCAGGATCAGTTCTAATGCGGTCTGGACCCCTAAAAAGCATTAAAATGTGCCTTTATTGCATTTTCACAAATAGGATAAAGGTTTCACAAATCTGAAACTATGTTTTAAATAATGTATAGCCTCACTGTGATAATTTAGTCCAGATTTGAAGAGTCTAGGTGTAGTGGTTTTCAATCAGGACCCGTTCTAATGCAGTCTGGACCCCTAAAAAGCATTAAAATGTGCGTGTATTGCATTTTCACAAATAGAAAAAAGGTTTCACAAATCTGTAACTATGTTTATTATAATGTATAGCCTCACTGTGATAATTTAGTCCAGATTGGAAGAGTCTAGGTGTAGTGGTTTTCAATCAGGACCGATTTAAAGTGGACCAGCTGCTGAATCGGATGCTGCGAATCGGATGCCAACTTCAGCGTCGTTGGTATAATTAGTATTGAATAATAAAACACGCCAAACCATGTGGCCTTTATCATAGCTACACGTATGACAAAAAACTGCATGAAAATCAGTGGTATTCAGTGAGGTATGATTGATTAAATGCGCTGACAGTTCATTGCTCCAGCCAAACAGATTACACTGAGTGGAGCGGATGACCACTCCAAGATGGCGGGCCCCGCGTCTCGTCAGCGCCAGTAGGCGGTAGCATTCGATGCTCCGTCTATCATATAAGATGTCTATGGTTGTAATGGCTGTAAAAAGTGTGGGGGACAGAGGGAACACATACGGGAAGTGCGGGGGACATGTCCCCCGCGTACCCCGCGTCCGCTACTGCAAAGTAATTTCCGGTAGGTGCGCGAAGGCTGTTGTGACAGTGCACTGTAGAAATGAGAGTACTGCGCCTATAAGTAAGTGTACTGTAGGCTGTAGGGATAATGAATTGCACTCAATGTAAGTGCACTTACGTAAGTGCGCGATTTCAGACACAGCATTAGTATAGAACTATACATTCCGGTGCAGAGCTAACTGTAGAGCCCCCTGGTGGCGTACACAGGTATAGGCACAAAGGTTCCGGGGTGCCGGATATAAATGAGTGCAACACTAATTCAGTCTATAACACTTCTCCCCCTTTAAGTAAACACTAACAATACTCGTAAGCAAACAAACTGACTTTGCATACATATGTCCCCTTATAAAAGTACAGAAATAATATTGCAACAGGCAATCCAGAACATCCTGTATTGCACAACATTTTTCTTTCTTACATCAGGCAACCACAACAACCTGTATAGCACAACACAATTTTTTTTTAGTTTAACAGTTCAGTCTCTCTGGAGGCTTGTGTTGCCTCTCTGACCTTCTTAGTGAAACATTAGATTCCACAGACTGGGTAACAGACTGTGCTCCACTGGGAGTAATTAGGGCAGCGGCAGGGGCAGGTGAGGCAGTTTGCTCAGACAGTACATCAATGCCCACAGGTGCAACACAGTCCATAGCAGGGGCGGAGTGGGGCACTAATAGCCACCGGGAAAATTATCCCCGGCCCGGCCGACATTTTATACATGTGTGCTGACATTCTGTGTGCTGACACCTGGCGCAGAACTGTGACACAAGAGCTGGAACAGATGAACCTGTAATGGGGAGAGGCCCAACATGCTGCCAGGGACCGAGAGAAATGGAGGGTGCTCATTGAAGCCTTATGTCCCATAGGGGACGAAGAGTAGTAGTAGTAGTAGTAGTAGTGCTGACATTCACAAAGGCAGCCATGGATCATCGGCAAGAAATTACTTAATATCTTAAACGCAAAAAAAAAAAACTTTAACAGGGAAAAATCGAATTTATACTGGTATTAATTGGGGATCTGCATTTCTGGCATAAATACTATTCAATATTCGTATAATAATATCGATAATCGGTCAATCAAGAACCGTGCACGCACCTCGTAAACACGCACACACAATGACACACGGAGAGGCTTTTATGATTTGTATGAAATCAATCTGTTTATTTCAACGTGCTTAGGCAGATAGGCCCACATGTTCCAAATCTGGTAACATATTCTCAATCCATTAAAAGGGAAAGATCAGTTAAGTCATTAATTTTAACTGATCGACGTCTGAAATATACCAGCCACCACATACACATTTGACTAGCAGCTTGTGCTATAGTTCCCGCCTAGCAATAACGTCAATGATTGAGCTCTGGCTTACTGTTTTTCTGTCAATTCACCTGCACGACTCGTTGATGCCTGACTTCTGACTTCTGAATAAATCAGTTATTTGTGAACACTTAGATGCATCCTCCTCAAGCATCCGCTTCTTCTTTATTCTGGCTTTTTCAGCCCTTCCTTTCCCCTTTCTCTTCTTGCCTTCCGTGAGTGCCACAACAAGCAAGCAACCACGAACTTGCTCGCTTTCTCTGTCCGACGTATCTTTAGGGTCATGCCATTAGACATGGGGCCGCTCATATGTCCCCCTACATTTCCGAAAATGGACTTGACCTGCAAGCTGTTTATTGGATAAACGCATTTCCCAATCGCAGGAGTCTTTGCTCCATTCGACGTCAATTCAAGAACAAAGAAATTCGATAAAACTGTAGTTCGTATTTTTTATTTACGACCATGAAAGTTCTGTAACGCCTGAATAATAAACAATTAAAGGAAGTAAAAAAACAACAAAAAAACAAAACATGAATTAGACATAGAGAGTAAGCAAGTGGTATAAATATTGGTTGGATGTTCCCTTTACTTATATTGTATATTTCGGGGGTTTTCACAGAGTCTTGAAGTTGATTAAATTATGCTCAGGGCCGGCTTGCAGACTTCTCGCGGCCGCTCATAATAATTGTGGGCCGGTCCAACTGACTTTGCAGGCCGCTCACAACAATTGTGGGCCGGTCCATCTGAACCCGCCGGCCGGTCGGCCGACCGGGAAATCTCCCGATCGTCCCGACGACCAATCCGCCTCTGGTCCATAGAGCTGCTCACACTGTCCTTGTGCGAAACACTCAGAGACCCCTCCCCCTCTGCATCAGTGCGGACACGCACGTGATCTTGGTGCCTGCGAACCAGCCTGCCATCCAACAAGTCAACCACAAAATAAACTGGACCAGACTGGCAGTGGATAACTCCTGGCAGCCACGGTGAGCAACTTGCAGAGTTCTTGACCTACACACAGTCCCCCAGCTGTAAAAGCCGCTCTCTAGCATGTTGGTCACACCTCACTTATTTGTTCTCTTTTGATCGGGCAACTTTTGCCCCCACATCCGGGCGAAGGAGGTCCAGATGAGATTTTGGCCTTCTCCCTAGCAACATCTCTGCTGGAGGAAAACCAGTGATTGTCAGTGGAGTAATCCGATACTGGAATAAGAAACGTGCAAGCTTAGTCTCCAGCGTGTGTCATTTTCCGCAGTCCATCTTTCAGTGTCTCAACAGCACGTTCTGCAAAGCCATTGGAAGCAGGGTGGTACGGTGCAGACCGGATATGTCAGATTCCATTTTTCTCCACAAACTCTTTGAAGACTTCACTGGTGAAAGTGGGCCCGTTGTCACTGACAACCGTATCTGTTAGCCGTGGGTGGCAAAGATCTTTCTGAGCGTGTCAGTAGTAACTGGGGCTGTGATGTTTGACATGATGTGTGCTTCCATCCACTTTGTATGAGCGTCCATCAGCACTAGGAACATGTGACCGATAAACGGACCAGCAAACAGGTGGAGCCTTGACCACGGACGGGCCGGCCACTCCCATGGGTGGAGAGGCGCAGGAGCGGGCATCTTCTGGTTACTTTGACACTGTGAACATGCTTCTACCTTTTCTTCCAAAGCACCGTCAAACCCATACCACCACGCAAATGACCTGGCGAGGCTCTTAATCCTTGACACCCCGGGGTGAGCTTCATGCAGCACTTCCATTATCTGAGCCCGCCCCGCAGGTGGAATAATCACCCTGGAGCCCCAGAGGATACAGCCATCCAGCACACTCAGCACCAGCTGACGCTTGACATAGATCTTGAGCTCCTCCTGCTCAACTGTTACTGGCCAGCCCTGTAACAGCCATAGCTTTTCTTGTGACAGCGCCGGGTCTCTTTCAGTCCACTGTTTGATTTGCTTTGCTGTCACCGGTGAGTCGGACAGTCTTTCCAACAAAAACACAGTCTCTGGAAGTAGGTTAGTTTGGCTCGGTGACTCTGGGAGGGGAAGACGGCTGAACGCATCTGCATTTGCATTTTCATTTCCTGCTTTATACACAATGTGATAATGATACGCTGACGAAGTTAATGCCAAGCGCTGCACTCTATGATGACGCCATGGGTGACATACCTATAGTCTCACTAAACAGGCCCAGCAAGGGTTTATGGTCTGTAAAAATGGTAAATGGGCGATCATACAGGTACTGGTGGAACCGTTTCATAGCAAAAACTACAGCTAGCCCCTCTTTCTCTAGCTGAGAGTAACCCTTTTCTGCTGATGTGAGAGTGCGAGACACGTACCCAATAGGTTTTTCATCTCCATCCTCCATACAATGTGAAAGGACCGCCCCCACGCCATAGGGTGATGCATCCCAGGATAAGACAACTTCCTTGTCTGGGTCAAAGTGCACGAGTAGTGTTGCTGAGTGTAACAGCTCCTTTACCTGCTGGAAAGCTGTCTATTGAGCTTGATGCCAATTCCAGGAACAGTCTTTGTGCAGCAGCTGATGGAGGGGAGCGAGCACAGTGGAGAGTTCAGGCAAGAGGCAAGAATGACCAAGGCAAGAGGCAAGAATGACCTGAGTTCTGCCACATTCTTTGGACTAGGAGCCTCCTTTATCGCCCTCACCTTCTCTGTCATGGGGGAATGACCCTGAGCTGAAATCCTGTGACCCAGGTAGGTGACACTTGGAGCCTGGAAAACACATTCATTGCGCTTTAAACGCAGCCCGGCCTCCTTCAATCTCTTTAGCATCTGGTCGAGGTTTTGCAGATGCTCCTCTTCTGTTTTACCTGTCACCAAAATGTCGTCTAGGTAGACAGCAACATGGGGAATGTTCTGCAGGAGATTGTCAATGGTGCGTTGAAAAATGGCCGGGCTGGATGCGCAGTTATGGCAAGCGGCATCTTTAAAACCACAGTCATTAGCAAGATGCGCTCCCCCACACCGGTAACACTCAGCTGACATCATCGGCTTGCCTCTCCCGCTTTCTCTAAACAGACGGTGAACGGCGCTCTGTGGCACACTGGCGTTACCTGCTTGAATGTCTCTAGAGTTGATAGCTGCCGTTTCCATTGCATGAGTAATCTCCAGCGCCTTCTTGAAAGTTAGCGTGACTTCCCGTAGCAATCAGTGCTGAATGCTGTCATCGTTGATACCACAGACTAACCTGTCCTGTAGCATGTCGTATAGCACCGGTCCAAACTCACAATATTCCGACAGTCTCAGCTCCACCACAAACGCAGCAACTGAAACCCCCGATTTGCGTGAATGTGGGTGGAACTTGAAGCGCTGAACAATCACTGACGGCTTGGGGTTTTGATGCTCTTGCCCGAGCGTCACCAACTCTTTGAATGTTAAGTCGCCTAGCTTCCGCGGCGTTGCTAAGTTGTGTATCAACTTGTACGTCTTGGCACCACACACACTGAGGAGAATCGATCTTTGCCTTTCCTCCTCTTCAATACCATTCGCCAGGAGAAAGTGCTCAATTCTCTCGACATATTCAATCCAGGCACCATCCAGCTCGACAAATTCACTGAGCATGCTGACCGTAGCAATAGCCATGGTTCAAGCTAAATCTACACGGAACTTCTTCTCCGACACTAACTAGACGTTACGCAGTCATCGATGTTTTAATCCTCGTCGCCAAAAGTGTGGTAACCCGAGGGCAATAAGGCACACACACGTTGAACTCAGTTAAGGTCTTTACTGAAAACCATCTCAGGCATAACAGCCAAAGTAATGATACATTCCGGTGCAGAGAACTGTAGAGCCCCCCGGTGGCGTACACAGGTATAGGCACAAAGGTTCCGGGATGCCGGATATAAATGAGTGCAACACTAATTCAGTCTATAACAATATGGTTGCTATGATGGTTGCTATGGACGTTGAAACCAGCAGCTCGCATGCCGTTTAAATCATGGCTATAAAACCATTGTCTTTGCTGATTATGTTATTTTATGTAACCGTGTAATGATGTTATTTTATTTAACAACTTTAAAAAACACTTTAAGTGTTTTGCCCATGCAAGTGAACAGAGCGTTTCACAGCTTTGAGACGAGTGTAATAAATAAATAAATAATTTATTTATTATGTATACGGAGACCACCAGACTTCCTCGAAGCAACGAGAATGGTCTTTTCAATTCAAGATGGGAGTATATGGGATATAGTGCCGTACCGTCAATATGAATTTCATTCATAGAATTTCCGAGAGGATGGTCAATGGTCAGATACATATCTTGTTAAAACAATAATTGAATAAAAGCTATGGTCTGCTCATAATATTATGACTAAATAATTGTATATTTATTAGTGCTGTCAGTTAAACGTGTTATTAACGGCGTTCATTTTTTTATCGCGCAATTAACAATTTTTACTTTTTTTAGAAAATTATTATTATTATTATTTTTTTTTCTTTGCCTCAAAACAAAGAAGCAGTAGCTTGACCGCTATGTTCACGGCAGTATGTTTGTATGTTCATCGTTTAATTGCACTATAGGCCTAATATTTATATATATAATACATCCTTAAATATTTTATTAATTAAATACAATAACGGCCTTAATTGTGTGACATGCCTAAGTTTTTTGGCCTTTCCTCTTCAATGGGCCTGCGTCCACGTCACGTGACTCTCATGGTTGCTATGATGGTTGCAAGCCCCCTCTGCTCCATACATGGCTCCAAATCACGTTGGTTAAGGGCGGCAACAGAGCTGCTGTCAATTGTGTTGTTTTTGTCGTAAACTAGGGTCCGCTGGTTAGGAAATTGACCGATATTACAAGGTTTCTTTAAAAAGGCACCTTGGAATATGTTTCTATTTTCCGCAGTTTAGACTTGTAATCATTACAACTCTTTTTTTTTTAATCGCTGTCTGGTGGCTTGATACTTCACTCTGAGAGACGCGCATTGACAGATTTAATAGTGACACAGCCTACAACCTATTCTTGAAAGCAAAACACCAAGCTCATTGATTTAACGAGGCAGGGTTATTTGAAACAATTAATTAAATATGTGTGAGAGGTCATTCCTCCTCCTGAGTGTACTTCCTATTTATGTCTAGTGTACACCCCTACTGTCCACAAGCAACCCCCCCTCCCCATATGGATATGGAGAATTGTTGCCATGTCCCAGTGGTGGTGGTGTCATATATATGAAAGAGGGCATTCAAATATGCTATTATAACTAAATAATTGTATATTTATACATATATAAATATACAATTAGTTATCTGTGTTAAGACAGCCATCTTAACACAAACTCTGGTAAAACCTCAATACTAATGCTACTAGACCTCAGTGCTGCATTCGACACGGTAGACCATACAATAGTTTTGTAAAGGTAAGAAAACTGGGTGGGGCTTTCAGGCACAGTCTTAAATTGGTTCAGGTCCTAACTACAAAATAGGAACTACTTTGTTTCCATTGGCGACTTTGTATCAGAATCAACCAACGTGACATGTGGAGTCCCACAAGGTTCGATCTTAGGACCCTCTTTATTCAGCATCTACATGCTCCCACTACGGTAATTCATGCAAAATAACAATATTGACTAGGGGTGTCAACAATAATCGATTTAGTGAGGCATCGCAATGCGGGGCATGCACGATTCAGCATCGATGCGGCAACGTGCCATAATCGATTATGTCACTGTTTATTTTCGGGCCTCGAGTGGACAATAGAGTTGTGAATTACATGCTAAGCGGCGGCGCTAGCTAGCAACAACAAGAACACTAGCCTGATTTCCACCGGGGACGTAAGTGCTGCGGAACGGCTGCATCGCTGTCACCGCTGCTGATCGCTGCCACTCTAATCAACAAAACCATTTCCACCGGCTCAGCAGTGTCCCGAATGCGGCGCGCTGCGCTGCAGCGCTACCATTCCATAGCACTTCTATTTTTGACGCGAGCCGTTGCTGGACCGCGTCAATTTCAACAGAGCAGATCGAGCCGGGCAGGAAGTGAAAAAGTAAAAGCCATAGAGCATCGGTCAATTTTCAAAATAAAACACAATACTCAGCTCATGTAGCCTATCACAACTTCACATCAACATAACGTCATGACCGGTGGCACCAGGTCAGCAGTCAATCAATCAAAGGGTCTCGAAGTGGAGCAACATGAAATAATTTATGAAATATATCATCCTTTTTATAAGGACAATGTCAGAAAGGACAAAGCCTGGCATTGCAGTAGGTTTGGAAGTGGAAGGTGAAAAAATTTGCCTTATAGAATTGAAAAACACTTGTAGAATTTTGATGCATCACAATGCATCGCAATGCATCGTAGAATCGAATTGAATCTAATCGTTACCTGGTGAATCGTAATCAAATCGAATCGTGAGGGCAGTGCCAATGCACACCCCTAATATTGAACATCATTGCTATGCTGATGACACGCAAATCTATGTATCACTATCACCAAATGACTATCAACCCATAGATCTGCTGTGCCAGTGCATTGAGCATGTGAAAGACTGGATGTGCCCAAATTTCCTTCAACTAAATGATGGCTTAACAGAGATGATTGTATTTGGTTCTAAAACGAAAAGGCTTAATGTAACCCAACACCTTCACTCTCTGTCCCTGAAAACCTCAATCAAAGCCAGAAATCGAGGGGTTATCATTGATTCAGATTTACATTTCAACAGTCACATTAAATAAGTTACAAAATCTGCATATTATCACCTTAAAAATGTAGCAAGACATAGAGGGCTCATGTCCACCGAAGACTTACAAAAACTTGTACATGCCTTTATCACTAGTAAGCTTGATTACTGCAATGGTCTCCTTACAGGTCTCCTAAAACAAATTCTAAGGAAGCTTCAGCTTGTTCAGAATGCTGCTGCTAGAGTTCTAACGAAGACCAACAAATTTGAACATATTACACCAATTCTTAAATCATTACATTGGCTTCCTGTAGGTCAGAGAATTGATTTTAAAATGATGTTGCTAACCTATAAATCCCTACATTGTTTAGGCCCAAAATATTTAACTGATATGCGTCCACTACATAAGCCTTCTAGACCACTAAGATCTTCTGAGACCAATCAGTTAATTATTCCCAGAGTAAACAAGAAACATGGGAAAGCAGGATTTAGTTACCATCCAACAAATATCTGGAATAAACTCCCTGGGGATTCAAGACTTGCCCCAACTCTGAGCCGCTTTAAAACAAGACTGAAGACTTTTATGTTTGCTGTAGCTTTCTGCTAAGTCTTAAATACATTGCACTTTCTAAAAAGCTTTTTTAACTTTGCCTTTATTTTACTAAAATGCCCTTTTAACTTTCTATTTTTGTACTCATTTCTTTGCATAAGTTTTCTTTTACTTATCTATTATTTTATTGTATTGTATGACAATGTTTATATGTGAAGCACTTTGA